>NC_060260.1:17441020-17741020 GCF_021901455.1 Neodiprion lecontei
ACTTGCACATTATGTTGTTCTAATGGAGTACGAAAAGTGTGCAAAGTTTGAAGAAAATCCGTGATCTGAACGTCGTGGCCTTCCCTTGTAAACCATTTTCAACTACGTGCAGTTGGATCCGAATAACTAACAAGGGAAGTCTTTTCGCTGACATCCTTCGATTTTGATGAAATTTATAAATGTTATTCTACTTCAAAATCTAAGAGCCGCGTATTTTTTTTATCGACAGAAAAACGTTTCTAGGGGGTGAAATTATCCTTTGAAGTTAAGACCTTCGAGGAGTACTTTTCAGATTTCACCTATTTTCACTTGAGATAATCGAATGCACCCAAATGGATAATTACCTTAATGATAAACGATAAAAAATCCAACTGGTTTCATATCGGGGGGTTGCATAAGAAAAAAGTTATGGGGGTTGAAATTCATAAAATCGTTATAACAAAAAAATTATTGCACCTATCTCGATGGATTCAATTGCACTTTGAAGAGCGAAAAAAAAAATAATAAATATGGGTTTTTGCGTTTTTCTCGCAAATCAGGTCGAGTGGGTGAACTATTCCTATGTATATTTACATGTAATCTCAATCAAACGGCAGTAATTCTTTTTTTTCTTATTTCTTCTTTTAGTGATACGTTTTTTCTCAAAATTCGGATCAAGATCAGATCGGAGTGGCTCCCAAACTCGAAATGCATTTCGGAAGAACTTTAGCAGTCGAAGGAGAGAAGCAAGTACAATGTGTTATACAATCAGTCTCTTCTGCGAGCCACAGTTACACTATTCAGCCGACTATATCAGCCGACGGCAAGCTGCTATGTCCTCTATTTTTGGTTTTAAAAGAAACAACTGGCAAGATTGGTTCAATAGTGGAGAAAACGCTCTTCAGACCAGATAATGTAAACAGAGACGTATCCAAGTCTGGGAAGCTTACTTCAGATATAAATTATACCCACTGTTTTTGTATGGACATTTTTTCGAATGAAAAAATAACAAGTTTTTCTATTCTCAGATCATTTTAAAATTTGGTTGCAGCATGTATTTTTCCCGAAAGTTCGTTCAAAATCTTTATAACTGATTGATTCTTGGACTGGACACTGTCCCCAAGCTGTACTTGATCTGAAACCTTCAAATAGCGATGTCAAAGTAACGATTATACCTAAAGGAACTACCGGAAAAATCCAGCCTCTCGATGTTTTTGGATTCCGGGTATGGAAAAATATTGTTAGATATTTTTCTGATAATTGTCTTTTGATGAATTATGATATTGATTTGCATTTGAGAAACAATATCGTAAAGCTTCAGTCACTTGTTCATAACCAACTGTCGTCACCACGTTATATCGATCTTTTCAAATCTTCTTGGTACAAAAGTGGTTACATAGAAGAAAAACCAGCGAATTTTAAGAATCTTGTACGCTTTGCATTTGGAGAATCCTGCAACTCACACTGTGAAGTTCCAAGATGTGAAAATGTTGCTATTGTTCGCTGTTCTTGGTGTAAAAAGTCGTTATGTTTCAAACACTTTTTCAATGACTATCATTACTACAGTACTTACAACGGCTAATAGAGCATATGATTATATACTTACTTCTATTTATTGCTATAGTGATTATTTTATTAAACTGTTGAAATATTATCAATAAAAGATACAAGCATATTATACGCTCTGTTTTTTTTACTTGACTACGCAGTTTTTCTGTGCCTCATCCCAAAACTTTGTCTTATCTACCGAAACGAATATGTGTAAGCGCTTATCGTATGCTTATGTTATTTCATTGCCAAATATAAATCAGTCAGAATTATTGATGAGTCATATATAAATACTTTTTCAACGAAAGATCGATCTATAAATAAGTTGGCTCCTAGATAAAACCGTTCATTAAATGCTATATACGTGATGGGGTTGTGGTAAATTAAAAAAAAACATATTACTAGGAGAAGGAATAAAAAAAAAAGAATTACTGCCGTTTTATTGGGATTAAATGTAAACATACATAGGGGTAGTTTACCCTCTTAACTTGATTTGCGAGAAAAACGCAAAAACCCACATGTATAATCTTTTTTCGCTCTTCAAAGTGCAATTGAATCCATCGAGATAGATGCAATAGTTTTTTTTGTTATAACGATTTTATGAATTTCAACCCCTATAACTTATTTCCTATGCAACCCCCCGATATGAAACCAGTTTCATTTTTCATCGTTTATCATTATGGTAATTATCCATTTGGGTGCATTCGATTATCTCAAGTGAAAATAGGTTAAACCTGAAAAGAACCCCTCGGAGGTCTCAATTTCAAAGGACAATTTCACCCCCTAGAAACGTTTTTCCGCCAATATAAAAAATACATGTCTCTTCGATTTTGATGTAGAATAACATATACAGGGTGTCCCTAAATTGCCTCCCACGGACTAGCCAGCATGATACCTCGTTAAAATCCAACCGAGAATTTCTTTTCCGGAAGCTCGTCCGACGCATAGTTTTTGAATTATAAGCGATAGCGCTAGGCCAATCAGAGTGCACCATTTCATCTAGATTTGCCGCCACGGAAATTGCTGTTTTGTTCGTCTGGGTGAATTATTATTATTCGTTTACGAATTAAATATCGGCACCTCCCCTCTCTCGCTGCTGTACCCCTTATGCTTGAGGATGCGCTTCTGTTTACACACACAACTGTGCGCCCATGGATGTGCGGCCGGCAGCGTGTGCCGCGGCAACAATACCGAGGTCAGCGCCCGAGAAGGGGTACAGCAGCGAGAGAGGGGAGGTGCCGATATTTAATTCGTAAACGAATATTAATAATTCACCCAGTCGAACAAAACAGCAATTTCCGTGGCGGCAAATCTAGATGAAATGGTGCACTCTGATTGGCCTAGCGCTATCGCTTATAATTCAAAAACTATGCGTCGGTCGAGCTTCCGGAAAAGAAATTCTCGGTTCGATTTTAATGAGGTACCATGCTGGCTAGTCCGTGGAAGGCAATTTAGGGACACCCTGTATAAATTTCATTAAAATCTAAGGATGTCAGCGGAAAGACTTTCCTTGTAAGCCCTAGTTCCAGCCTGGGTTTCGCTTTTCCCTATTTCATCCATTTCTTATCCCCTTTACCAAACTCACCTCTCCTAATCAATCAATTTCACCCCTTATCTGTTCTGATAAAGCATTTGAACAAACAATAAGCCCAATAAGCAGTGCAAGAGATAAGACAACTTAAGGAATTTTTACTATCAATACCGAACGTAGTAGCGTAGTGCGTAGCGTGCGAGACAAAGAAACGGGAGGACCTGAGTTCAAATCCCCAGCCTGTCAAGAAGGACCTAAGTGGCAGCTCGCAAAAATTGTATGAAGGGTCACTCCGTTCAGGCGCTGAATCGGTGGGTTGAGGTTTGAACTCGGTCCGGCTACACCAAGGTTTTCTGCAGTTTCTCTTGTCCCTTGTGCGAATGCGGGTGTTTCTAAAGAACTTCTTAAGACGACTGCAGCCGCATAATGATGGTCATTAATCTATCTCTTCCCTTGCCCCGCACAAGTCTACCGTAGACCTCTGGGGACATACTCTTACCGGTATGGCGGGAACTGGCAGTAAAAAATAAAATAAATAAAAAAATAGTCATAAACTAATTTCAGAATGAAATTGTAAAAAAATTCTGACATGGTAAAAATAAAATGATGTAACTGTTCGTCTTAGTACATAACTTTCAACCCTTTGTGCTCGAGGCTTTTTTTGTTTGCGCGAAACAGCAACTCGAGACGATTTCGGCCAAATTAGGTGAACATTTTACAGGTACCTTAACAAAATTTATAAACAAAGAAGCGTATACAAATAATGAAATTTCACCAGTTTATTCATTTACATTTCGAAAACAACAAACTTTGATAAGTGCCGTAGCAGTGTCGCTCGATTCAAGACGTCAAATCACTCGGGCGCTGCAGCAGCGCCGCTCGAGTTCACACTTGAAATCGGCTGGGCACAGTATCAGCGCCGCTCGAGTGCAAAGGATTAACCCCATATTTCTCAAGGTCCGACAGATTTTCCCAAAACTGAATTACTGTACAAAAATTGAAACGAATTTATAAAAAAAATCACAACTTTTTCACACGACGAAATTAAAACAGAATCTTGCTCCTTGTTCGAAGTTCTGACGAGGAAAAATTCCCATTTTTATTTCTACAAAATTACGCGCAACTTCATGAAAGATGAAAATTGCGAAAATTTACCATGTTCAATATCATCTAGTAAACGCTAATAAAATTGTAGAAAATTTGGAACAAAATCATAACGAAACTGCTAACCTTCATCTTCCAATGCGACCTGGAACATTTATTAACGCCTCTTTTTGGGAGAGATATCGAATTTTTGTCCCGATCGATCGAAAATTCTAAAACTGACAGCGGACTTATGAACTGGTATTGTACGTTACATAGAACGAAAATTAGCGTACGTAGTGTAACACGATGCAGAAATTTGTTTTCCTGTATCACTACGTATTTCAGTTTTATTGGTACATCTGAAATTGTAATTACACCGTAAGAAATAACTAGTTTTAATTTTTTCTTTTGTTATTTTGCTCGCATTTTGTATAATATCCGACCAATGTGCGTCGTCCAAAATAGTGAATCTTGCGTACCTTGAAGAAGCTTCCAATCACCAATTGTAATAGCTGAATTTCCATACTCGTCATCAATATTGTGGAGGATTTCTGTTCGTGGTGACGTGGACCCAGTTCTTAAAGCCGGCCACAGATTCATTCCGTCAATACTCAGCTTTAATGGATCGCCACCTGATGCTGCTACTAACGTCGGCAACCAATCCGTTATGTGGAAAAGCTGGTTTGAGACTCGCCCAGGACGTTCTAGCAATGAAGACCACAGAAGACCTACCCCTCGTACACCACCTGAAATCGTTGACAGTTGGATTCAGAACAAACGTAAGAGAGCACTTACAAACTGCACCCAACCGAAATGGTAAGAGTATAGAAATCCTTCATAAAAACGGTAAAATACTGTTACGACCCGGCCGCTAATTACGGCATTACCCTCTCTGCATCGTAACTTACCGACGTGCCATTATCATAAGAGAGCTTCACATGCTCATACCATAGCTTTACGATCCATGTCAATCCATATACAGTATAACGTGGCGTTTTAGAACGGATCGTCACAAAGGTACGCGTCCGACGAAACTCCTGAAAAACGCATCCCTACGGGGTACTTCAAGCGAACTCGATACAAATTAGACGATAAACTACTAGTAACTAATTCTTTCTTTGCAGAGTCTGTATTTCGCGGTTTTGCCCAAACAAATAAGGTACCAGGATGACTAAGCTTTTGACCACTGAGGGCCAACATTAACTTTGATTATTACGCATTATTCTCTGTATGACCTCATCTACCGACTACCTGATGTGCAAGACGTGGTGTGCCTTACAAAGCACCTGGGCCCGTGTCTACCGGTTACCTAAACTTCTCTTACTACTCCAATTGCCAGCGTACAAAGAAGTATGAGGAGCATACAAAAGTTCTCTCCACAGCCGAGTGGCCATTTCTCTCGAAGAACCAGCCACTCGTTTTCCGGGATACCGTGGAGATGGCGTGCAGGGTCACGGAGGGAGTGTAATCACAACTTCCTGTCCCGTAAACTTTCTGGGTAGTCGCCGGACTGATTCTTTATTACTACCGTTTCAGTGGTTATTATCAAGGTCAAAAGTATCCAGAGGACTTGATGCAAAATTCCTATCGGCGAGGAACTTGGTTATATCGTGGGCAGAACACGATGCCACTGGTGGAAGCAACTTTGAGGTGCGTTATGCCGTCGCTCTCCAGCCGGAAAGCTTGCGGCCAAGAGATATCTTGCGTATGTCTTCACCAGTGGATCTGTAACAATAGGCAACCAGCTAGTTGATAAGGTACTACAACAGCAATGCCGTACAAACAGGTGTCAACGAAAAAGTCACAGGACGAACATCATGCAACATCTATCGATAGTATCAGTAAACGCATGAAGTACTCGTCACCGATAAACGCTGCGAACGCGGAGCGGGATGAGCCAATTGTAGTGGAGATCAAACGACTAATCATCTAGAAGAAAGATTACCTCACGACACTAGCGACATCATCGAGCCAAACTCCGACCTTCGTCTACTCTATACTCAACCCGCCAGGAGTCGGCACCGTTTCTTCCTGGCTCGTTACCTCTACAGATTTTCGTCAGCTTAATTCCAACTTTTTTTGTCCTTCGGGGTATCGTTTCCTAATTACTATCGTTTCTGTTATTTTATTTCTTGCGTCATTTCTTTTCCTTTTTCGCTCACCTTTTTTTTGTTACCTTCTTTGCTGACGTTAAGTTTATTTGGATTGAAATTTAGTGTCTTTGAGCCTGAGCACCGTTACGAAGTTGCTCAAATCATCTGTTTTCTTGTACCTCAATTATCCTTTTACTTGCATTGTGTGATGCTTAGTATCATTGTAAATCATGGTCCACAGCTCTAAAGTACTTTAAGTCTTTGTGTGACTGCATGATTTCCTTGATTAGTTGAATTTGTGTCATTGAGTGCTCTTGTATCTATCAAACAATTATTTGTCTCGTATATGGGAGTTTTTCGGACTTGCTTGTAACTTTCTCTGCTTGTTAGACTGCTTGTGTGATTTTTATCGTATTTTGAGGTATCTTTATTTCTTTTCATTTTCTGTACTATTTGTGTCAATTATATTTATTTCCCGTGCCGCTTATTCCATTTTATTTGCTATTGTGCATGAATTTGTATCGTGAATCGACTTCCTTGGAGTAGATCCGGGCGTTCATCAAGCCGTTCAATACTACCGATCCTTTGCTATTTTCTTGCTGGCGATCTTGTATTAATTATATGACTTGTTATATTATTCATATTTCTTTGCAATATAATATCTTCTTATCAATTTAAGTCTCGTTTATGATATTTGATTTTGTCGTAGTAAAGCTCTCAAAATTTCTGATAGTTTTGTCATCTCTCGTAAATTATGTTTAAGAATTTCTCAACGAGTAATCTCTTGAATTTTTGAGTATCGAAAATTATTAGATCGACTATGTATCGAAAATTCCCTGGTAAATTGGCCCCCGCAATTTACTTTATTTGATATTCTCTCGTCCAAGCTACAGATTTTTGTGACTTAACGATTGACTTCAATGTTTCCGGCAGTTGACATCTACCAAGAATTCTGTATAATTCTTTGTCACTACTATTCCAAGCTACTATCAATTCCAACAACTACCGGTTTTTAATAAAGGTTGTACTCTCTTGCTCGAAATCAATAGATCAATAATTACCGTAGCGTCGCTCTTGAAAAATTGGGTAAAATCATGTCGCCCAGTAACGTGTGATTTTCAGTAGATTTTCGTATTATTGTTGCGTTCTGGGGTAAAGGTCGCGAGAAATCTTTCATTTACTGCGTGATGTTTTATGTAAGCTCGATTTACAAATCTTGTGGTATTTAGGTTCACGAACTTCGATGATCTGCTCGTATCGATTCTTCGTTTAGCCTGTCTCAATCTAGAATTACGTTGTTGTGGGTCATGCAAATAATCACTATGTACGATTAAAATCATTCTATGTACACAACATTTTAATTTAAATACACATTTATTAACAATAAGGTGTTCTTGTAATCGATATTTGAGGTTTGGCTTTACAATGGTGTTATTTACTTATTTGGTTGTATTAAAGTTCGGAGTTTCTGAATATGAGCAGTCTATGATTTAGAATAATTTGCACTGCTGGTAATTTCGAAGTGCTCCGAATTGTCTGAAGTCTTGATTGGTCCTGCCTTTGATTTGATTCTGTTTTCTCTTGCGTATAAAGTGATTCTTCATTGCATCTGTCTTGTTTGAAAAAGATCTTCAATAGTGGGAGTTTTATAAAAGACTCCTGATTAGTATTGAGTTACGTCAATACATGACAATCGGTTTTGAGGAGGCCAATCAGTGCAGTGCTAACAGGATACTTGGTTGCAAGAATGCATTTTTTAGTTCTGAAAATGACACTTTATGAACTATTCATCCTTTCTTTTGTCATGTTCATTGCGGGCAATCAGCGAGTTTTATGAACCTGAGTTCTGCGAATTTCCATTGTATACCGTGCAGTCTATGTGTGAGTTGAAGTTAATGATATAGAGTTAAGAATAAAAATTAAATATATTTCACAGCATCACACAAATGTAAGCTCGGCTGCAAAATAACAGATGATATGTTATATGCAGATTGTCAGTGCTGGATCATTGCTCACAGAGATGGTAACTGTATCTGGATCTCGATATGGATTTTAAAGAAAAAAAATTTTAATGGTATGAGCATGTGACACTCTCCTATGGTAATTGCACGTCGGTAAGTTATGGTACACAGAGAGTATCACCGTAATTATCGGTTGGGACGTAAAATTATATCGTTTATACCGTCCTGCATCTAATTTTCTTTGCTAACTATCATCTTTTGGTAAAAGCTATGGTTTGACTTCATTTTCTCGAGAATTCCCACGAACTGCTACGGTTAGATTTATTAATTGCTGTTAACACATAGAATAAATCCTAGTCAGTTATTGCCAAGTCTTGTAGGCTTTACTTGACTGATTTAGAACCTGTAAATTCAATCAACAATATACTACTGATTGATCTGTTCATTACCACTAACTTAAGCTTACTATTTATGTATTTATCAATCGCTAGCTGCCTTTGATTATCGCTATTCTACCTGTTCGTCCGAGTCCCTAAGCCTAGTCAACCATACAATGGAATCTTTAATTATTATCGTATCGTATTATACCTAATTATGCCTCAAAGTTGACACTGAAACGTCTTACGTCTCGTGCTCAACGAGTAGATTCTGCTGTTGTTCAAAAGTCAGGATAATTAGGGTATTGCGCCAAAATATCATCGGTAAGTCCGCAACTGAGGGTAACAGCAGCTTAACGTTGCAACAGTTACTATCTCAGTGTGCAATGGTCTCGCACCAACAATCTGCATACAACATTCCATCCGTTATCCCGCATGCGAGCTTACATTTGTGTACTGCTATGAAGTATATATAATTCTTACACCTGACTTGACATCTTCAATTTCAACTTGCACACAGGCCACATGGTTTACAATCGAGGTTCGCAGAACTTAGGTTCACAAGCTTCGCCGACTGAACGCAAGGAATGTAGAAAAAGAAAGGATGACCGGTTCACGAAGTGTCGTTTTCAAAATTTTAACCTGGCGGTATCGTCGTAGCGAACAGGTTAATGACAGCTCTTCGCCTGCTGGCGTGTCTCGTGTCACTATGCGCGACCGTTAATGTGTCGCCGTCACTGCCTACGTTACCTCGCCTGTGTCAATGCGTCGATGTACTAGTTTTTCTGTAATTGATGTCCGCCACCAGTTCAGGAAGCCGAACACTTTACAGTAGAATGTGGTATTGAAGAATCATTCCAAGATAAATGTCAAAGTGTTATCCTAATTAAAGCATGGTAATATCAAATGAGGAATCGTGGTAATAGTTAGAGTACGTAGAGTACCGATCAATCACTCAAATACCGTCTTGTACAGCACGTGATGCTGCCATTAGGTAACAGCAAAATCGCTCTGCAAGATTGGTATTGTTACAGTTACCTCATAGCAGTGTTGTGTCAATTCTGTTAAGTTCTCCCTCAGAAGAATTTCTTGCAAGTTTACAGTAATAATACGAGGGTAACATTGCAACACTGTATTCAAACTAATATTTAGAATGACCATGCATTGCAAAACCGAACGGGAAATTAGTGGCAATGTCAGCGAGGTAACCCAACAATAACAGCGCAGCAATTTCGAAGAAAGATAGCAATGAGTGTAAGGCTCTCGCCACGGACGGTTACGGTCATCAAGTTACAGAGGAAGAACCCATGTGGAGCTCTACCGGAAGGAAAACCGCGGCGAACGAGATTCCCCCGTGAAACACCTAGGCACCGCATCTAGAGAATATTACCATGCCAATGCAGAAGTATGAAACATCGGCCAATACGTCTGCCAACGAGCGTTCCGCGTGTAATGTATTGATATACATTCCTAGTTGCATATGTATGTGTGATACCGTAGCGCCTCTACTCTCACGTTCAGAGAGCGAGTCAGTTGTGTGCATGGCTCCGACAAGCACATATGTACTCCGGCATGCTCGTTGCATAGCCGTATCTTTATACATAATAAACCCATACGTTAAATATCATCCCGCTGTGTTGTGAGTGATCATTTATACCCTTACGTTACACCATTGATATATAATAACTGGCGACGAGAAAAAGAATCCCGCGTACTATTACAGATAAACCTTTACCACGCGCTCAAAAACTATTTTGAGGTTAGTGGCAAACACGTGTTCGGGAAGCAATTGAAGATTTGCAGTTAAGCGTAATACGGAAAGGCGTATTACGCAGTGAAAATTGTTCTAAAAAAAGAAAATAAATCGGTCACTATATTTAGTCGGAAGGGGCTAATAGTTCATAAAATTACATTCATTAAATTCAAAGGAGCAACGTTGCAAATTAATGTCGAATAAAACAGGCTGGATACAAAATCTAAACAAAGGAGAGATAATACAAGAATTACAAAACAGAGGTGTAGCATTTGAAGAGGGTGAAAATTATAACACGTTGCGTGAATTACTTAGATCAGAAATAAAAAAAAGTGAAAAGAAAGAAACATCAGAGCAAGCAGCGAGCTCACAAACGCAAGTAGACGGGTCGGAATCAAAAAAACCAATTAAGAAAACTACGTTACCTACACAAGAAAAGGTAGCAAACGATAAGTCCAGCAGCGACGACACTAGCAACGTCGATTCAGACAAAGATAGCGATATGGGCGATCCACATTTTCAATTTAACTTAGACGACGATTGGGAGCTGTTTGAAGATAAATTAGATTTCTTTTTCACCGCAAAAAAGATCACGGACGAGTCGATTAAAATAGCAAACTTGGTTACGCATTTAAGCGACGACGCACACGCACTATTGAAACAGCTCGCGGCTCCAAAGAAAATAAAAGATACTTCGTTCGCCGAAAATATAAAACTCATGTCTGACCACCTTAAACCAAAACCATCAGAGACAATGGAGCGCTGCACTTTTCACAAAGCCAGTCAAAAAGAAAACGAAACTATTGCTGATTTCGTAGCGCGCCTAAAAAAACTATCGCTATATTGCAATTTTAGTAACCTGGATGATGCACTGAAGGACCAGTTTGTTTGCGGAATAAAAGATAGAAATACCCGAGTGAAACTGTTTGAAGAAAAATCTCTGACATTTAAAATAGCATATGAAATTGCTACCACTCGAGAGTCAGCAGAAAAAGACGCCGCATCTTCAGAAAATGCATTAGATACAAGAAATGCAAAAGCAGATGTATTTGCATTACGCGGTGCTAGACAACCATGGCAGCAGCATCGAGGCAGCAGTTATCAAGGAAGAAACCAAGGATATAAAAATAACTACAACGGAAGACAGCAGCAACAACACAGAAATCAACGATCATCAAGCGAAGCATGGCAAGGTCAACGATCAACGCAGAAAACAAGTGTAGTGAAGTGCTCTTGTTGCGGCAAGGGAAATCACACGCGTGAGGAGTGCAGATATCGTGATTTGGTGTGCCATCAGTGTAATGTAAAAGGGCATTTAGCCCAAGTATGTAGTTTTACGGGAAATAAATTTCCGACAAATACAAATGTTAACTTACTGCAATCGGAAAATGATGAACGAGTCGAAGAGTCAAGCGAATATGATTTTTTCAAATTGAATCTTACTGAATATAACGAATATGAAACTATAGTAGATTGTAAAACAAATATTGTAAATGACGATGTACCGCATGTTAATGTAAATGCAAATCCAAAATTAGAAAATGACGCTTACAATAGTGCTAAGGTTAAGAGCAATGAGAGTAATGCATTATATAAACATACAAGTAAACAAAATGTTGAAGCAACCCCTATGTTTATATTATTAAATGTAAACGGCATCAATGTTTATTTTGAAGTTGATTCGGGCACTTACGCTACTGTTATTTCAAAAAGAATTTATGATCAATATTTTTCAAACTTGAAATTACATAATACAACAAGTGAATTGAAAGCGTATTGCGGTCAACCACAAAAGCCACTAGGCGAATTAATCGATGTAAAAATAGTATTTAATAACGTAGAGAAAACTTTAAATTGTTTTGTTTTACCTGGGCCGGGACCGGCATTAATAGGTCGATTGTGGCTAAAAGAATTTGGAGTGTGGCCTCTTAATTTACCAACTTCAGACAAATGTCAATTATATAAAATAGATAACTTGTATGATTATATAACAACAAAATTTGAAAGATTATTTAGCGACACGCCGGGTGTATATAACAAAAGTTTTATAAAGATTCACATAAAAGAAAACACAAAACCTATTGCGCTAAAATGTAGGCACGTAGCATATGCCTTAAAACATCTTATTGAAATTGAATTGAAAAGACTAGAAAGGTTAGGACATATTGTTCCAGTAGAATTTTCAGAGTGGGCTACACCAATTGTTCCGGTACCAAAATCGAGAGATGTTATCCGTATATGCGGTGACTTTAAACTTACACTAAACCCTCACATAGTAATTGATAAATACCCGCTGCATACCATAGATGAAATTTTTGCAGAATTGCAAGGTGGCAAATTTTACTCGGAACTTGACATGAAACATCAGTACATGCAATTTCCTGTAGATGCTAGCTCCGCGGAATTATTAACTATTACAACACATAAAGGGTTATTTAGATATACAAAAATACCAGAGGGGGTCTCACAAGCACCAGCAGATGTGCAACGCAAAATGGACGAAATTCTACGCGGTATAAAAGGCGTTATCGCTTACCTAGATAATATTTACATATCAGGTAAAAATAGAGAAGAGCATGATGATAGTCTTTTAAAAACATGTGAAAGATTAGACGATTGTAACTTACGATTAAATAAATTCAAATGTAACATTTTAAAAAATAAAATAGAGGTTTTGGGTTTTACAATAGACAAAGATGGATTACACAAATCCGATTCAAAAGTAAAAGCAATGGTTGAAGCCCCGCGCCCTAAAAATGATAAGCAACTAGCTTCCTTTTTAGGTCTTGTAAATTTTTACGCTCGATTCTTAGAGAATAGATCGACAAAATTAGCTCCCTTGTATGACTTACTGAGTAAGAAAAAGCTAGAATGGGATGATGCATGTGAAAATGCATTCATATGGCTAAAAACTGAATTAAGTGCACAAAGTTTTTTAGCACACTATGACCCATCTGAAGAGATAATATTAGCATGCGACGCGTCAGACTATGGGTTATCCGCGATTTTATCGCACCGTTATAAAGATAAGTCAGAAAGGCCAATAGCTTACGCTTCTAAAAGAATTGCAATCAAGGAACTAAAACGTAACATAATTGACAAAGAAGCGATGGCTATTGTCTTCGGTTTTAAAAAATTCTACCAATTTATATTTGGCAGAGTGATAACTCTCCGCACTGATAATAAACCGTTAGAGCTAATATTAGGGCCTAGGAAGGGATTACCTCAAACGGCAGACAATAGATTACAAAGGTACGCGTATTTCCTTTCCGGATTTAAGTATCGAATTGAGCACGTAAAGTCTGAAAATAATGCAAATGCAGATGCGCTATCGCGTCTACCGATTGAGGACCCTATAGATATTTCAATTATGTGTAATCAAGATCCACTGTATATAAACTTTTTTGAAGATTCAGCAACAGCTTTTGATAGCAAGATGCTAGAATCTGAAAGCAAAAAAGATGAGGTTCTAAAAAATGTAATACGATATGTAACAAGAGAATGGCCTTATTTTGATGACTTATCGGATAGAGAAAAACAATATTATAAAATTAGATTTGAACTTACAGTAGAAAAGGGTTGTCTGTTTTGGGGAATACGCGCGTGCATTCCTGAGTCAATGCGTTCTACTATCTTAAACGAGCTTCACGCCACACATTTTGGAATGGTGAAAATGAAAATGTTTGCCCGCTCGTATGTGTACTGGCTAGGTATAGACGCCGAAATAGAGAATATTGCAAATAATTGTAAAACGTGTTTAATCGAACGTAAAGCACCAAATAAAATGCCCCTCACACCTTGGCCGTGGCCTACCAAAGTGTGGGGACGAATACATTGTGATTTTGCCAAATTTGGAAATGATACGTATTTGATTGTAATAGATGCAAGTAGCAAATGGCCAGAAATAATAAATTGTAAAAACAACACGGATGCGAAAAGAGTCATAAAAGAATTCAAAAATCTTTTTGTTAGATTTGGATTGCCTATGCACGTTGTAACAGACGGAGGGCCTCCATTCAGAAGTCTAGAATTCTTAACATTTTTAAAACTAAATAATGTTCGACACTCCTTTTCGCCTCCGTACCACCCAGCCACAAACGGTGCGGCAGAAAACTTCATACAAACCTTCAAAGATAAGGTAAAAAAAATAGTAAAAGGGGGTAAGAGTGTAGAATATGCCACAAACCTATTCTTATTTGATTACAGAAATTACCCACACATAACTACAGGTAGAAGCCCGGCGAGTATAATGTACAACCGCGAGATAAGAAACAAATTCGATACCTTAAAGCCAAGTGCATCTGATTATGTGGAATGCCAACAAAGGCGTCAAATATTAGCGAGAGCCGGTAATCGCAATGTTATACTCGAGGTTGGCGATAATGTTTATATGGATGCGCACGGGGTAAGAGACGAGAAGAGAGTTCATGGTAAAATAGTTAAGCAAACTGCGCCGCAAACCTATACTGTACAAGCAGACTCGGGTGAGATGCATAAACGACACTCAGATCAATTAATAAAACCAATGCCACGACGCTCTCCGAGGCTTCTTATTAAACAAGAGGGAAAGTTGTAATGTATTGATATACATTCCTAGTTGCATATGTATGTGTGATACCGTAGCGCCTCTACTCTCACGTTCAGAGAGCGAGTCAGTTGTGTGCATGGCTCCGACAAGCACATATGTACTCCGGCATGCTCGTTGCATAGCCGTATCTTTATACATAATAAACCCATACGTTAAATATCATCCCGCTGTGTTGTGAGTGATCATTTATACCCTTACGTTACACCATTGATATATAATACCGCGATGATGAACATCAACATTAACGATTTGAAAAATTTAAATGTTTCGTGATCCTAAAGGCAATAAGAATCGAGCGATCGCGAATAATCACGCCTATCTTCTAAAATTCCCGTACTTCACCAGAGTCTTAGTGAGCACAACACTTAGAGGTGTTACGGGGTGGATGATTGTGATTATCAACAAGTGGCTATCGATGACCGCATCCACATGCAGCCGTAATGTCATTACGGCCAATTTTACGCTCGTAACCTGTGGACTACGTGCACGTACAAAGGGTAAAGGAGATTAACGGGGAAATTTTATCGAGGAGTCGAATGATTGATTATATAATTGAATTATTGTGAATGACGGGAAAAGTACAACGAGAAGATGTAAAGGAAATATTGTAGAAGAAAAAGGGAAGAAGTGTATTTAGCCAAATGAGACATAACTTGAGAGTTGATATATTGCAACATAAGCAAAATTGGAGAGCTGCACGTAATTTCTCGTTATTGTGAGCTGTTTTGTCGCTAATATTTACCAAAATGAAATTGTTCGACTTTTTTTGAAGCCAGAAAGAGCGCTCTTGGGTATGTCAATCGAAAAAAACTGAGCTACACAGCTAAGACTTTTTGTGGACTCGGCTTATTTCTACTAAAGTCATAATTTTCACAGACTTGTGTGTTTTTAGTCACCGATGCTACTGTTTTCAGACTTGGACATTTGCACGCCGCAGATACATGCTCACACTTCTATGCGAACTTATACAAGGGCTTATTCCTGTCGAAACCGCTCCTCAAAATAAACTTGGGAACCGATTCCGAAGCTGTGTAACCTTCAATTGCCTGAAATACAATTTTCTATTCTCAAACCAAGTGTTTTTCAGACGTGGCTGTCCACTAGACTTGGAAACACTCTCTAATGATTTCAGACGCGGACACCCCAAGTGCTAATATTGCATAAAATGAGTGATTGTCGGAAACTGTAACTCTCTAATCTCAATCACTTTGAGTGGCTTCGAACTGGTGTTTTGAATCGATTAAACAGGTAAGCAATAAGTGATTGGTCAAGCGAGATTTTTAATGATAAATAAGTACATTAGTCCAAGTTAACAAAACCTGTCATATCTGTTGTAATAATACAAGAAAAAAAATTGATATGATACAGAGACTTAATCTCGGATTTTATTTCTATCAATGCTTTACGATGTCAACTAGTGATCTGGGTGAGGGTAATTATTTGTTAAATTTTCTTCTGAGTGCTACATGGCTTTGATATGAACCTTTGACTATACGAATAATCTTTCACTTTACTAAGTATTAAAATCGCTTTGATCTGAAGTCGCTCTTCTACTGCTTCATACGAAAACTGAAGTTACCTGCCGCTTTAGCTTGGCGCGGATCCAAGTTTACTACGGTGAGTCAATCGGGCGTTATGCTTCGGTTTTGCTGACGAGCTGTACGTCGACCCCGTATTCATACCATTTCTGCTGTTCGTTGATGGTTGGTGTTACGTTGCTCGTCGAAAAGAGTCGGAAGCAGATTTAAACTGTCGTCAGTTGCCCCATCCTACGTCGTAACTGACGTTATATCAGCGAGCTACCGCCACGTTGTGTATGTGCTACTTACACCAACTGACTGGCTTTAGACCATGTCACTTTTGTAGCGCATTAAACCTTGTGCGACGAACTCTATAAATACATGGAGAAGAGTTGGTTTCACGACACTAAAATGTCTAAAAACACCAAATCCAGAACAATAAACGAAGATCTGAAAAAAACTACTTCTGGGTTCCAACGCTCACGTAGAAAAATTCGACATAAAAACGTTTATTACTGTGAAAAAATCTTAACGTGACAGAGAAAAATATTACCTCTCTTTAAAAGAAAAACAAGTGATCTATGAATGTGTCAATAAGCTTGAAAAAAAAGTGTAAAACTTTTAAGTAGAAAAGAAACATATGAATCTTCATAAAATTCCTGATTCAGATGGAGTTAATGAAAATTCATCCAAATGTATGAGTACTATTTTCAAACAATGAATCTAGATCCATCAGGAATTGACGAGATAAAACGGCTTTGCCGTGCTCCTGCAAAGAGACTCGTGTCAAATTTTGTTACATCTCTCTATCATGAGAATGCTGTACCTGAAAAACACGAAGAGCTCAATGAGCAGTCTGAAGTCATCATAACGACTAATGTATCCGAAAATCAACGTGCAGAAAATGCAAATCTTAAAACAAACTCAAAAAGGACTTCAATGACTCTTAATGAATAAAATTGTTTCGGTGGTTAGGAAGCATCACATATTCAACAATGATGTAAAATATAACCCGGCATACGCACCTGATTTCCTAAACAGTAAAGTGAAACCTAATAACAGGATGTCAAGTGAAAACTGCGTGACTGATAATGAGGCAAATATAGATGATGATAGTAAATATAATAGGCAGGTGCTGGATCACAAAATGGCAGTGTAGTAGCAGACTAGCCCCTGATTCCTACCTTACCGACAGTCGGCATGTTACCTCGCGACAGGTAAGACTTACGATAGTGTTACCGTCGGGAGCGTTATCATAGATTGCGCTGCCTGTATTTTTGTTCCATTTTAGCGACAGACAGTTCGATAATGAGATTTTTGCGTTGTCGGACGAGCAGCCATTTTAAATTTTTGCCGTTGGATGTCAGACATTTTACCGATGGAATCGTTAGCGATAAGAACATTAGCATAGATGACGCCATCAGTCGCAGTTCATCTTTATCGGTAAGGGGTGTCTGGTTTATCGGCATTGATAAGTGATACCAATCCTATCTTATCAGGTGTGTGTGGGTATTTCATCAGTAATGTAATGCTGACCGACCGGCTCACCATAGAGATAACAGCTTTTCTCAGTTCAAGCATTAGGTGCCCAGCAAACACATCTGAGATAATTTACACAATTTTTACATCACAATCGATGTAACGACTACATAATATAATTGTCATCATAGTCTCGTAAATTTTCCATCTTTCACGTAAACTTGATATACTTGTTCCATCTCTTAGTTACATCTTTGTGATGGATAGGAAAGATGGAAATTTTACGTATCAGCGATGACATCTTTTTTACTTCCCACTATATGACGTAATGTTGATGTACCATTGTTGAAATGTTTGATACATTTTTTCGTGATGCAACAGTTACAGAAAACTATGCATATATCAGTTATATAAGATTGATATGTAAAATTCTCATCACTCGATTACGAGATTTTTATATATACTCAAGACTCGTACAAATCTTATGGATTGGTTTTGTACCGTTTACGGAACAGTGATACATTATGGTTTAGTAGGCTGAAAAACGCATCAATTACGTATAATTTGTTACGTAAATGTTACAAGGCACTTTTAAGTGACAAATTATACGTATTTGTTATGTTTTAAATTTTACTAAACAGTAATATATCAATGTTCTGTAATCATTACCGGCCTAATTCGTAACATGTTTACAAATCTTGGGTATTTGCGAAGATCTCGTACTCGTGTGACGAGATTTTTCCGTACCAATGTTATATATTTGTGAATATATAAAGTGTTCTTCCTCTTCGAGCACAACTTGTAAGAATGTCTGTAAGTGTGTTTACATTTTGGAATCTTACGCTTCTTGGTGCGAAGCTCGTAAGACAGTCAATGACCGTCTAATATTGAAATGCGGATATGCATCATCAATATTAATATTAATCACGAGGCAATTTTCATTTTGTGAAACGTATATAATTTTTGAACTACTGGTAAATTCGAAAAATTAACGACGGAGCCAGGAATCGAACCTGGTATCTAGCGATGCTTTACCGGAGCCTTACTCCACTAGACCACCTAGCCGCCCTGACTCTGATGTCGTTAATTCCTCTCATCACCAGTAAGTTCAAATTTGTTTTCTTGTGCTGTGATAGTATGTGTGAATATATAAAGTGTTCTTCCTCTTCGAGCACAACTTGTAAGAATGTCTGTAAGTGTGTTTACATTTTGGAATCTTACGCTTCTTGGTGCGAAGCTCGTAAGACAGTCAATGACCGTCTAATATTGAAATGCGGATATATATATATAAAAGTAGCGAACCAGTCTAGTCAATAAGCACTTTTTTACGATTTTCAATTACAGTTCTCCTAAAAATATGGTCGAGTTGTCATTCGATTCAGAATCGCATCTTGAAACGTTTTGAGAAAATTCAAGATCCGCAACAAAAAATTACAAATGTTGTAAACAATCAAGTAACAAAAAAGGGTTTTCGTTTTTCGAGAATATCACGAAAACTATTGCAGATATCGCAAATGTAAACAAAGATTCATAAAGAGCAAGAAATTTCCTACAGGAAAGTCTAAACTTCCGGAACTCTACCACCAATATTTACCATTTCAATCTGGAGGTAGAAATAGGGATGAAAACGGACGATGTGATGACCGTCCGCTCGGCACGATTCGCTTATATTTACAACAAAAAATCTTTCAACCCATTAGATATGAATATGCAGAGACGAAAAAAATTCAGGTACCATTTAGACACATAAATGAACAATAATCCGTAAAAAAACAATTTTCCCTGATTTTTCAATTAATCATTCTCTTGTCAATCAAGTCGTTTTTTATAATTTGTGAATCAACATAAAAACCCTTGTCATTTTCAAACTACGACCAGAAAATTTTTTCAACCTTTGGGATTCTTTCTTCAAAGGGTTTGAAGGAGATCCCCATTTGTAAACTATTTCAATTTCGATTTTTCATGTTTTAATCAAAAATTTAAGGAATGGAAATATTTAAAAATCGAACAGAGTTACCAAAAAAACTTTTTTTCAAAATGTTTCGATTATTTCAGTTTCTAATCATTGAAGAATATACAAAAATAATTAAAAATTTTTTTTACTTTGATTGTTTGAAATATTGTTATAAACAAGTGCATTGCTTATGAGATTATCGAAAATTTGTTTTTGACGATTAGATAGTCGATAAAAGCAATGATTTTTAGGAAAAAATCCTTTCATAAAACAAATTCCCTATAATTTTAAAACGCATTTTTTAACTAACACCTTTTCTTCGTCGCTGAAATTTAATGCTAAGAAACCATTATTTCTTTAAAAACCATTATTACCAGTGCTCTTTCATATTTGGACAAAAAACTTTTTTTTGTCCATATCCTTATTGTTCGCTTAATAAACAATCCTCTCATAAAAGAAGATTTGTTACGAAATCTTGAAGTTCGAGTTATTTCTAAAGCTGCTATAGACTTATTTTGATTGGCTGTCAATGTCGTGTTCGGAGTTTGTTTATGTGCGTATTTCAGATCGTAGAAAAAAGTAAGAAACAATTGCAGCTCATCCGATCGCGATCGTGTCAGATACATTTATTTAGCGACGCGATCGTGTCAAATAAATTTATTTAGCGACAAGAGTGAATAAGTGACGGAGAAATTTAGTAGGAGCGATTTTAAGTCGAGCAAGGAACTCGATGCGTTAACGGCGGATGATAATACAACGTAAGTATTTTAGTTTTCTTTTTTCATATGTCACACCTCATTTTGGGAATCATAAATTCTTTCTGCACATGGTTACCATATCAGCCACAGCGAATTTTATCAACAAAAAAGTCGCAAACTATCGTCGATCTTTTCATTCCATTTCTCCTTTTATTATGCATTTATAGAATTATCATGGGCTATGTGGATGGCATCCAGAGCATACGGTTCGTCGGTGTGGCGGAAAAACCGTTGTCACCATATCACCGACAGCGAATTTTATCAACAAAAAAATTGCAGACTATGGTCGATCTTTTTCATTCCATTTCTCCTTTTATTATGCATTTATAGAATTATCATGGGCTATGTGGATGGCATCGAGAGCATACGGTTCGTCGGTGTGGCGAAAAAACCGTTGTTCAAATTCACTTTGCACAACGGTGATGGTAAACGTGTACGAGTAGTGGCATGGGATGATAAAGCTACGCTGTACGAGTTCAGTATTTCACCTCGAATCGCTAGTATAATACCAATAGTTTTTATATCAAATAGTAATTATAAAATAAATAATGATGAGTGATTAACTAAAAATAAAGTTTCTTCCATAGATAGTTCGGGTTTCTCGAGGACTGGTAATTCCGATTAAGCATGACTATTACAAAGCTTCTGATGATACAATTCCGTCTGAACTATTTATCCGCCCACGCATGAAGATCGAATTATTTCGCAAACATGAAATTGAAGGCATGAATAAATCTGGAATGATATTTCAGAACGTCGAGCTAAAATCCATCGCAGACTCAAGTGGCAATATATGTTTGTACCATTTCAATAATTATTATTTTCTTTCAATATATGCAATTAAAATTATTCGGATATTATTTTTAATAAATTATTAACGTTCATAGGTGTTAAAGGGTACATCAAAGTGCCATTCGTGGACCAAAAAACTGGACACGCTACCCACGGCTCAGGAGCTATCACCGATGGGACCTTCAAACTAAATGTTAATATTGCACAGTATTTACACGATGATGCAATGGTTGAAGGGGTCCATATTGAAGTTGAGGGTACACTGAAGGAAGATAAATGTTCGTAATATTTCATTCGTATCTGTCAGTTTTTCCATAAGAGGCTTGTGAATTAATGTCGGCGAATTTTCATTGTAGATGGCTCTGAATTTCTACAAGCTCAAGATATGGGAGATCTCAAGATACTCAATGATCAGGTGATGTAACCTGCTAATCTGAGAAAAGGATTCAGAAGGTCATTGAAAAGGTAATTGGAAGTTGATTAAGGTGATAAAGAGAATTCGCATAAAAAGGTGGGTAATAATAATAATGGCATATTTATAATATCTTTATAGTAATTATTTGAGTAGTTTTTAATGGAAATAGCTTAGATATTTTTTGGCATAGTTTGTGAACATAAAAAAATCTAACTTCTTGATGTGATCATTTTTCTGATGGAAAAGGTTGCGATTGAAGACTGCATGAATGATTTGCTGGAGAGTACTCTCGACAAAAATGGTAATAATAATAAAATGATTGTTTTTGAACTATATAGAATATTCATAACGTATCATGCGGTTTCAAATCTCATATTGTCGTGAATTTGCTTACTCTTTATTACAGAAGGAGTATTGCAGCACATAATTGAATGATTCCTCAAAGCGAAGATGTGTTCGTGCGAAGATGCGAAGACGTGTATGCGAAGATGTGAACAAGACATGTACTACGATTATTCAATACATCGATATTATATTTAAAAAATTCTTCGATGTTCCTTAAAGAATTTCAATCTGAGCGATGTTCTTTCAAGAGTTTGATGTTAACGATGTGTTCCTTGGAGAGTTTGAATGTTTGAATCATGACTAAATTTTCTGAATTTTGTAAGAATCTAATAAGAAATACCCGACTTTATATTTCCCAACGATGTGCGGTCATTTGTGTATCAAAGACCACAAATTGTTTTAATGCCATTATTTGTTGTGACCCTTAAGCAATGCTAAATCGATGAAGCCCTCCCAACACGAAAATTATTTACAAATAAAGATGGAAAAAGTTACAAAAGTTGAAATTGGGGGGGCCAGGTTCTTGGTTTTTTTGATCAATTGGGGCTGGCTCTGCGTTGTCAGGCGACTTAATCATACGGCCATGTATAGAATCGGTAACATTTATTAACAGGCTGGATTTTCACGGGGCGGCGGATGACGTTTCGTGAAAATACATCGGCGGCGGTGGCAAGACGCTGCCCAACAAACGCAGCCGTAGTTGACCGCATGGTTCAGCAGTGGATCCCATTATTGTTGATATTCGCTTGCGATTCGAGAGCTGCGATCCGTTGAGAACGTCTTCATCATTGCCGGTTATCACTACAAGGCAAGTACACAAGAGAAGGCAAATTGTGATCCAAGATGAAAGAATACTTAAATTTTTGTTTCATTATTCTGTAATTGAGGGCATGGGTGGAATAACTGTATGATTGAGCAGAGTAATTTTGATGATATTGTTCTTTCTGGAATTGCGTAAAAGTGATAATTGCCCGAAGACCCTACAAGTAGTGTATATATCCCAGTTCTGGACCACACAATGGCGCGCTCCCCCCTAGCTCCCCCCCAACCCTAGCCCCCCCCCCCCCCCTACGTTGACCATTTTTGCGATTTGCCGCAAGATGGCTATTTTCATAGGATTTGACACACACGCACGCACGCACGCACGCACACACGCACACACGCACACACACACACACACACACACGCGCGCACAAACACACACACAAAATGATTCCTGTCGAGACTTGTTTGGCGCCGGAAAGCCGCGCATAAATCGGATAGGGTGAAAACCCGCTAGATCTATTGAAAAAATTCCAGGAAATGACCCCTGAAGGAAGGTTCAAAATGGCGTTTTGAATGCTTTTACCAATTTATTTATTTAGCATCAATTACGTTTAGTTTTCTTATTCTATTCTGAATTATCTTATTCTAAATTTTAACGAGTAAAATTATACATATTATTTTCAATATCCATATTAATTAAACATATTATTATTCCAAAATTGACTTATACCAATTTTTTTACAGTACCACTAATCGGATTATATTCAACGAAGCGGTCATGCAAGATCATGCAGTAGGCAGAAGTGTGTGGTGGGAACGTAATGCTAGAGTCGAATTCCAATTGAATGTCCACAGGTCCAGTTTTCAATGTTTCGTTCTGCTTGGAGCAATCGATGACGATAAGGGGAGCTTGGTTTATGAATTCACGCTTCGATAGCAAAGGCTCAGCTTCTTTGTTATAGTAGGTCATTTAAAACCGAACATACATATCATGGAGAATGGCGTATTGATTATTGTATATATCAAGATTCATATTTCCGTAGGGATAGCACTGTGAGGTGAGGAAGAGTTTTACATCTCTGATCCGACAATGATCAAATACGCCGGCATTTCTCAGCGGCTCGTTTTTCCTTACAGTTTGAAATTCTAGAACGACATATCTCGGCTTCTCAAGCTGCGTGGATGTCTTGACTGACCATATATGCCGCGTTGTTGATGGGAGCATCGGATACACGTACGTTTCCCAAGAACGAAAACTCATGGATATAGCCGGATCCTTGGCAATGTAGTTGAGTAGATCGATTTTCGGTTTATCTGCCAGTTTGATGTAGGGCAACAACCACTTGATTTTATTTAGGGTGATTTTAAAGTTTTCCTTGATCGAGGCCTGAATCACGGCATTCAAATCAGTGTTGGAACGTGTGAGAATTAACTCGTGTTTAGCGTTGACGATGACTCGACGATAATCTTCGGCGAAGCCTAGCACATAATTTAACGGTAAAACAACATCGAAATTTCCGGCGGCATCGGTTAGTTCCTTATCCCCACTCAACCGCACGGTATTATCCAGACTATATTGCTGGCCTGGAGTCAAGGATACGTAACCCTTCATAGTGCTGGTGATGCCAACATTTTTATTCCGATCAATCTCTTCACCGTTTAACTCGTAGTGAACTTCCTCAAACAAATGACAAACAGCCATATTGATCAATTTCGCAACCGTCACCGCAGCCACACCATCATCCTTTGTGATTTTTCCATGAATGTGTAGAGAGCTTTCAATAGGCAGTGGACACAAGTCTTGATGTGGAACAACAATATGGATTTCATCGTTGTTCTGGAAGGTGGATGATGCAAACGACTGATGAGCATGAATCTCAGAGTGCGCGATCGATTCGTCGAATACCACAGGTTTGTGTATTCTTATTATTTCTTCCATGGTAACACATACAGGATGCAGCGAACACAATTTCTTATTTTCCAAAATTTCCACGTAATCGAAGACCCAGGCTCTGGAGAAACCGAACGTTCAGATGTGTCAGTCTCGTAGGCGGTGTAAACGTTCTCAGAGGTGTCGGGCGACTGATGATTTTTGGCCATGACGTTTGAGTTTTATAACTTTTGCCCAACTTTCTCGTCTCAAACACGATTCCCATTATTTGAGTGATTTCACGTGTAAACGTACAGTAATTGTTTCGCCGCGGAAATGAATCAGCTCGTCGTCTTGATCGACTATTCTCAGCTGTAAATTATGTATCGACTGTACGGCGATTGGCAGGTAAATGACGTTGGTAGGCACTTCGACAATCTTATATCCTGATGGAACAGTTGGGAAAAATTCGTGAATCGTGTGAGCTCGACGCCCGTTTATATACGCCCCTGTGGTTATGCTACACTCAACGCGTGAAGTATTAACCTTCAGTGCGGCTACGGGTAATACAGATTTATGAGTAACGTTTCGTTATAGCTCAACCGCCTTAAATCACAATAATCGGCCGAAGGAATCTTTGGGCTTGAAGTCTACCACATGATTGCATGTGACTTCACTGTTCAGCTCGTTGTTGTTAGCTGTCAGACTAAGGGCGATGTCAGAGGGTAGCTCCTTATGCAGAAAATTTTCAATGTCCTCAATTTTATAGCTTCCCGTGGGTATCGCGATGCTCTCTCTGCTGTTGTCCGCTCGTTTCAGGTAAAATTTATTACACCTTTCATGAATATTGGCTATTGAATTGAATGTCAGGAACTCGACGAGTCCGAGAACATAGTTCTTCTCGGGTGATAACTCGATTTGGGGGAAATATTGAGCCTCCAGCACGGAGGATGTGCCTGACAGTGTTAACGTCAACGATTCCGGCATGACTAATGCTTGCTTATGTAACACTTGTCTTTTTATAGTTGTTCGCTGAGAAATTTGAGGCACAAGTGGCCGCGAATCACAGTATCATATTCCTGATACCTCTTATGATTGTAGTCAACGCTACCAACACCGAGATACCTCATCAAGTCTTTAGGCGGTTTCAAATCACCAAAACTATCGAAATACACAACATGGTCACCATTTTTCTTGTACGCAACCCAATGTGTCCCTGGACCGTTTTTATCGTCAAGAATAATAATTGCGGATTCCAGCATTTTCGGTTATGATTTCGGCAGATCATTCCGCATGAAAACACCACGAAAATGTGAAATTTTCATATTTTTAGCACAGTTGCGTAAATCAATGTCGGTGAGAGCTCGATGTAGTAGCTTCATTAGTTGTTTGCCGGACGTAAGTACAGGCCCATTCCGCTGCGATAGGGTCGCAGGTATAATCCCTTGCCCAAAGCAATCGCCTCCATTGTTGTATTGTGCCGTTTGGTTTCGTTCAACGGATGTTTGTTGACACTAGCTTCGTTGACAGCTTCAACTATACCCGCAGCACCAACCGCAAGAGCTCCAGTAGCGCTTAGGCGGGCCAGAATTGGAATGAAAAACGTCAGGATGCCGCCAATCTTATCAGGCACAGGTATGACGCGAGGCGTACGAATATTCTTCCCAGTCCCACGCGCGGCCGCACGTGGACCCGCCAACGCCGACTCGACGGCTTTATAACCCGGTCGCATGGCGACCTTTGCTGCTGTGATGATGGATTTAAGATTCACAGTTCTCTTTGGCCTTTTACTTTTCCCGCCAGTTCTAGATTTCTTCTTCGCAGCCGCTCCAAGTTTCGACCGCTTCGCAGCTAAGCCCATTCCGAGTTTAGATTTAGCTTTCATGGTGTTGGTGGCTCCCCAGGCTACAGCCTTTTCACCCACACTAGCGTCCTTGGCCAAGACGCGATTCCACGCCTTCTCAGCGAGCGCTTTGTCGGCAAGATTTCTCGCTGCGATATCGCGATTCTTTGCGTATGCAATGTCGTGGTCTTTACACGCGGCATCCAGCGGATTGGATCCTCTTGGCCAATTTCGTTCCAGGTCCGCAGTACTGATACCCTGGCACATGCAATTCAACTGGGAGATGATTGATGATTTTATTCAACAAACCACCACCGCGTTTATTTCGTGTGCACGTCCTCATAGTCGGGCAACAACTAACGTGACTTCTATTAAAGGAGGAATTTATATACCGTCATCTTAGTTCTCGTTGTCATGCTAACGAAGCATTATGAGATTTTGAGATCAGCCCGATAAACTACCTATCGCGAATTTTGATAAAATGGTTCGACGTGGTAAGAGCAAGATAGGAAAACGACATGGAAAATTGCTGCCAAATACCGTGAGAGCAATTTTTGCCGGCCATCCAATTGCAGTAAAACTCTCCACTCTTTTCGCACTCATCACCCACAGCAATTGATTGCGATTCGAAAATGTCTACGTCGATTCGAAATCTCTCATCCAGCCGAAGTATCAATTTTTGCAAAAGTTACTAGAACCCGTGCAGGAAGTGAGTTACTTCCCGTTTCGCGAGAATGATGAGGTTGTAAGACCGGAAGATGCTCGCCCCAACTCTGTTATGATTTTCGACGATGTGGCCTGTGAAAAGCAGGATAATATTAGAGCATACTTCAGCATGGGCAGGTATCGCGATATCGATAGCTTTTATCTAAGTCAAACGTATGCGCGCATTCCAAAACACCTAGTGCGTGACAATGCAAACTTAATGGTGCTATTTCGGCAGGATGATATGAATCTGAAACATATCTACAATGATCATGTGAACGCGGACATGACGTATCAGCAATTTAAAGACTTGTGCTCGGCATGCTGGAATGATGACAATTACAGTTTTACCGTAATTGACAAGGATAGCGGAATCAATGGGGGGCGACATAGGAAGGGGTGTGACTGCTTTATAAGCATAAACTAACATAAACTTGCACAGTTTCGTTGCAACAATCGAGCCGGCAACATGGAGAGTGCCAAGATTCGTAAGCATAGCGATACATTGAGTGAAATATCAAAAGCATTCGATGTCATACGGCGGAAGCATAAGATGCTCAAGTTGGACAAGGACACGACCGAACAGGTTATGGGAGAGGTATTCAAGCCTTTAGTAACACCGTTGCAAGAATTGGTTGATACCTCAAGAAAGCAGCAGCAGCATATTAAACGTGAAATTAAAACGGAACTACCGGATGTGACAATGAAAAAAGAAGAAGAAAAAGATGACGAGAGTACCGGGGATGATGATGATGATGATGATGATGAGGAGGATGAGGATATGGATGAAGGGAATTTCATGGATGCAAATGATAAAACACTGAAGTTTGGTGAAATTTCTACTACAAGTACGCCGGTGAAGAAAACAACGGATTCCACGGCGCAATATTTGAAAATGTTTAGCTCAAGTAAAAAGAGGGATTTGGATACCACATACGGTGTTCGAAAGTCGACAAACGGTATGATGATTGGAGATACGCCGATCAATTTCACTGATGATCTGGTCAATGTGGGGGATAAAAGTTATGAGAGAACACCTGGATTACTTGAATTACTGTTTAAAAAATCACCCGATGCATTGATTGTAAATGATGTGGATAGGAATAATTATATAAAAATTGTAACGACGACAAATGCGCATCGAAAACGTTACCAAGTCGATGGAAGCCTTCGAGATAATTCAAAAAGCGCAAAGTATAGAAATTTCATTGCACAACACGTTGGCTCGCCGAAAAAATCAGGTAAAGGCTTACCCGACTATAAGATTGCGCGAAAGGAGGGGCAAGATGTTGATTACGTCTGCTGGGATGATCCAACTGAAATTGTAGATCGCCTCCGGCTGCTTATGGCGTCACAGGCTGCAGGCAATACCAGCCATTCCAACGAAATAGTTTTCATTATTGAAAAGTTGCGCGAGGCCGGAATCGTTTATTAGCGGCGTGTAAACATAAAATCATCATTTGTTTAGTGACGGTCCAGTGATGAGCATAGAAATAATCGGACGACATTCGGAGCGTGGTGGTGGTAAAAAATTTATTCGATGGCCTCCTGGTGTCGGATTCAAAACCACCAACGACAATCAGTACGATATAGACAGCAAACGATTGTGTAATATCGCTGATCCGCAGATGGAAAACGATGCCCTTTCCCTAAAAGTTCTTTATACTGCTTCACGATCTATCGCTGTGGATATTGTGGATATTTTTGAATCAAATTTTGAAAATTTCGCGCATAATCACAACGAGGAGTTGAAACAGCTACGTATAAATAACAAAATCATGGAAAACACGTTGAGTTGCATCAAACATATTGGGGAGCAACACCGACGCCGGGACAGACCAGCAGGGAATTAGTATCGATTGGGGAACCAGAGTGGTTGGACGACAATTCGAAAAACTGTAAGGTGAAGAGTTGGGAACAATGAAGACTGTAATAGCTGCCGAACTTCACAGACAGGCTCGACGCAACTATCCGCGCCGATTCGTAGATGTACGCGGACTGGATGAGACCTGGCAAGCTGATCTCGTCGATATGACCGCTTACAGCTCGTGCAACAAGGGATACAAATACCTATTAACAATCATCGATATATTTTCCAAGTACGCGTGGGCGGTGCCGATAAAGTCCAAGAGTGGGAAAGATGTTACTGCTGTCATGAAATCTGTACTGATCCAGAGCCGTATATCTGCACATCTACACGTTGATCAAGGCAAAGAATTTTACAACAGCGAATTTAATGCCCTCGTGAAGCATCACGATATCAACATGTAATCAACATTTAGCAACTTAAAGGCGTCAAAATGTGAACGTTTTAATCGAACATTGAAAAATAAAATGTGGAAGCGGTTTACTCTCCAAGGATAGTACGAGTGGATTAATATTTTGGATGATTTAATGAAGTCCTACAACAACACCAAACATCGCACGATTCGGATGAAACCAGTGGATGTTAGCACGGAGAATGAAAAACAGCCGTATCGTAGCGTGTACAAGCCTCGACAAATCAAACGAAGTGATCGAGCGCAGAAATTCAGTGTAGGCGATCGAGTTCGAATCAGCAAGTACAAGAATGTATTCGAAAAAGGCTATACACCCAATTGGACGACAAAAATATTCACCGTGAGTGAGGTGAAACATACCAATCTATCCACCTACAAACTTACCGATTATCAAGATCATCCCATCGAGGGGGGCTTCTACGAGGAAGAGCTCAACAAAGTGAAATATCCCGACGGCTACCTTGTGGAGAAAGTATCACACAAACGGGGGAATCTGTTCTATGTGAAGTGGTTGGGTTTTGATAGTTCGCACAATAGTTAAATGAATAAAATAGACATTTAACATAATTTGTATGTATTTTCCGAATTACAATAAAAGATTTTGAATATACAAATATTTCCACATTCTATCTCCTTTGTACGCACATGTGCCATGATCTGTACTACGAAAATATTATTAATAATAATAATGATAATGATAATGATAATATGCAATTTTTCCATACGATTATTACACATCTTATTTTTTGGAAAACTTTTTTTCGTTTTCAGAAAACTATTCTTCATTTTCTGAAAACTTTTTTTACGTGTTAATCAAATAGGAAAAAAGTTTTCTGAAAATGTTTTTTCGTTTTCTGAAAACTTTTGTCATTTTCTGAAATCTTTTTTTTGTTTTCTGAAAAATTTTATTCATTCTCTGAAAATTTTTCTCGTGGTGGACGAATAAATCTGAATAATTGCTTGATATATTATTAATAAATGAATAAATAATTGTTAAGTATATGAATTCGCATTTTGAAACTTCAAATCCATTAAATATCGCATTGATCGTGAAACGTTTCCGCCCGATGGTGGATCGTTCGAGGCGTCAAACATCAAATATTTACTTCAATTCTACGTCTACAGTTTATCCTATAGCTATTAGGGGGCTGGGACAAACCCCCAAGGTACGGTGTCGGTCTGTCCAGGTATCAATTGTCGCTTGTCATCCTGCCAACTCGGAGCCAATTTTTTTGTACAATCGTGCATACTTCGTGTTTTTTGCTGCGTATTGAACACTGTGGAAGAGTCTACTCTTGGTAAGCCGTCAGACAGCGCTTATAATTATCAAACGTGATGCTATTTATCGATGAATTTTTCACACCTTCGGCGCGCTTACTCACTTTTACGCCACTGTCACATTTTTCCCCATCCTCACCCATCGTAGTAAGTGTGTACAGCTTTGCTCGCAGTCCCACAAACTCTGTCATAATTTTACCATTATTTTCATCCTTCATTAGCCCCAGTTGTTTTTTGTTTTTAAGGGAATACCATTCACATTGTTGGGCGGATAGTCAGAGGTATCAAACATTGTATCTACATCACGTTTGATGATATCGTAGATATTAGGCACATCGAATTGATAAATAAGGCTGTCTGTGTCGGTATACATCAATGTAGCTTGTTTATTCGAAAAGTTGGTTTTAATATAATTATAGGGGAAATCGTAGAGAAAGATTTTTGACAGATCTAGAATTGATGCGCCGACGTAAATAGGTTTGGCGAAGTGAACTTTGACACGATTCATTTCAATGATAACCATATCAGTGCCAAATACGGTGCAGCTGTGAAAGTTTGCTCGGGCAATAAGCGTTCTCGCACCACCTCTTCCCTTCCATTTTGAGACCAATTTGACATCTTTATGATTTCGCGCATTCTCCATAGTTTTGCCGAACACAGCGTTATTCATGAGTTTGTAAAAGTTTTTCTCAAATTCATTCCTAGATTGCTTACGCATGTCTGTATTGAGCGTGATGTAAGGCTCGAGCCATGGAGATTGTGCAAACTTCAAAATTCTGTGCACTTTCGCTACTTTTAATCCTAAACTCAAACACTGTTTTAGATTTCTATAATGCAATATATACTTTTTTTTGGGGTAAAGGGTGGTCGCGAGTTTGGCATTTATACTACCCTGGAGGAGTAAAATGTTCGGGACAAAGAGGTAAGTCTTTGTGATCCTCGTGGTGTTCCACAGAATAGGCCAAATCTACCTCCAGAAAGTAACCGATCGGCGAATCGTCCGGATGGTTCGTTACATCGATGTGCTGATACTCCCACTCGAACGAACCGATTGGTAAATGCACGCTCATAGCTGCACCGTACAGGTTATTCACGTCAAAATACGTGAGATACGATTCCACGTTCCTAGGATCAAAATCTTTTCCCATGAATCTATTATTGGCCCGAGCGTGTCGATTAGAACATTGCGCTACGCCGCCTCGAATGGCTCTTTCAATAAATAACACCATATGAAAGTTGTCTAAAAGCTGCAAATTTACATTAGTATGCTTGAGCATCGCGTCAAAAGCAAGTCCCGGTGCAGTGTAGTAGTGCAACGGATCTAAATCGTATGTTTTGAAGCAGCTGGCGCGGAAATTTTCGAAAATATCGGCAAGCAAAAGAACATCGGTCTTTAAATATAAATCTGAATAGCCCCCAATGACTCTAAATGGAATTCCCTCCAAACAGTTTTCGCGTGCTCGTAATCGGTGTCTGAAATATTTGCATCGCAGAGATGCAAGTAGAAATGCTTTTTTTGCTGGTAATCGCGGTTCATCGAGTTTCCCCCAACAATCGACGTATTCACAGGGAAAAACGCCTTTGCGGGTCATCAAACTGAACTGAGTCGGGTTATTATAAAATTTGCGTGTTATGCATTTATCGTTATCGGTCAAATATGTGGAAAGTTTATCGATGCTGCTAGTCATAAATCGAAACGAATCGATGAATCTCAAGTGCATCATTGTTCCATCGACGCGTTTGGTGAAGGATATATATGTTTCCTTATTTATGGGTAGCAGTGTAATTTTACCGAGGACAGTTGACGCGAGGGATTTTATTAAAAAGTGAGAATCGTAACCGGACAAATTGTGAAAAACTATTGGAATTTAGTGCGACTCTCTGAAATTCAAACTACACCGATTATGAGCAGGACCACGATATTTACCCGTGAAGTGACAGTGATCGTGAAACTTTTTCTCCTCAGGGATAGAGGGTTCTTCACAAATATTACAATTCTTTGCGCGCATGTGATGATCGCGTTACACTTGGGTAATAGACTTCATCGGAATTATGTTTTTGATGCGTGACTACTTGAATTGATAAATCCATAAGCTGTTTCATAAACCAATCTATGCAATCGATACCGCGTTTACCGTGAAACTCCGATAAAGTCTCATCGTACGCGCAATGTACATAGTACGCTACACTGTGCGGGACATGCTTTTGAATTTCACAAGTGTTACGAGTTTCAAATTCATCTACAGGTTCGGGGATTGATATACATTCGAGATCGGCGTATACGACAAACGGAACGGTGCCTTTGTTTCGAAAATTGGAAAATCTTGTGTTGCCAACTCTTGACCGGATGGTGTGTGCACATGCAGTTTTTGGGTTCTATGAGTCGTTAATCAGCGTGTGACATGTGGTGGGAAAAATCGTTCAACGAAAAGCAGGTAGCGAACAGTGTTTGATGTGAGAAAAATCTTGTCTTGCCCGCTCTTGACCGGCTGGTATGTGTACACACAGTTTTGGGTTTTACGACTCTTTATAGCGAACAAGTCCGAGTCTGCACATCCCCAACCATATCAGCGTGGGGTATGCAACGAGAAAAAAATCAGCAAACGAAAAGCTGGCGAGCTCTTGAGAAAATTTTCTCCCAGCCTATACTGCCTCCCCCGCGTCACTCTTTTGTCTGTATGTCACGTGGTGCATGCTCTACGAATGATTGGCCGGCTGGTTTTTGCTCGGTGGAGGGTGGGTGCGACTCCGTTAGTATAAATTCGAACAGCGGTTTGAAACTTCTCTAGTAATTTTTAAAATCCTGTGTGTGAAAACAAGCGATTTTGATAAAGTGAGTTGTGAGAAAAAAAAAAAAAACGGTGTTCATTTGAAAAATCCTCAGACTTCAACGAGTTTATATTTTTTGTGAGTACTTTATAGAATACGCATATATATGTATATGGTGCTTTGCCAATCCTCTCACGATACTGTGAATGTTGAATTGAATTCAGTAATGATTATCGCATTTGATTAGTATGTTAACAAAGTTTTTCGATTTGTTTCAACTTTTCTGTATTCCCTACCATCATATCCATAAAAATTCTGGAAAAATTATAGAATCATATCGAGAAAATATGAACGGATGGAAAATCATCAAACTCCCCACCCCCATTCACCACCACGATCGCCGACATATAAGCGGGTGTGCAGAGGGGCGGCTTATGATGAGGAGGATGATGAGGATGAATTGACTGATAGTGATGTTGACAGCTAATTATCGACCCCGAGCGATGTATTGACGATAGTGTTGGTGATGATGATCGCCAGTTTGAACATAATTTGGCTGGCGAGCATCATCTAGAATCATCATCATCATCGAGTGATGTGGCGGATGAGGAGGAGGAGGAGGAGGCGGAGGAGGAGGAAGCGGAGACGGAGGGTGTTTGGAATGGCGGTGATGGTGATGACGAGTGGGTGGAGGTCAATGTATGGGAAGTGGGCATTGAGTTTGATAATGATTTTGACGGTTGCGAAGACGTACGCATCAGATTCGGTTTGCTTCTGGATGAGATTGATCAAATCCATCAAATGCTGTGAGATATTGATAGATCTGACGATGATGGTTATTATTCGGACGAGGATTGGTGTGTAGCACTACATTAAAATAAAATTCTAGTATCTTCCACACCTTCTCCGTATCTCTCATTTTGAATAGGTGGAAACTTTTTTGAATTGGAGATTTATCATGCATATAAATGATGAGCACAGCAGCATCAACTTTTTTATTTCGGCTTGCTCTTTTTACAGATTTTTCATCGCGAATCAATTTTAGAAAGAAAAAAAATGCCATCTCATGCAAGTGATGAGGACGATGAGTGGTCGATCGTTGATTGGGGCGAGGATGAGGAGGCTGAGGAAGAGATAATTATAGGCTTTTCCGAAGCAACACGCGAGTTCTCGTTCGAGGAGCTTCGGGATCTCGTTGAGGACGCGCGAGCTGCTCGAGTGAGACCAAACAGCCAACATTATATAAATTACGGTGATATATGTATGGAAATAATTGTAGAAAAATGGGCGAATGAAACTATCGTAATAATTATAGATGTCGAAAATAGCGATGATGATGATGACGGTGATAATGTTAGCGAACAGGATAACGATAATGATTTTATGGATTATTTTGAGGAATAAACCACGCTAAATTCACAATTATTGATTATATATTTTTCACAAGTAAAAATTCATAACATTTACATTTTGTATGACGAGAATGGGGGAAAGTTATGAAGATATATATTTTTAATGTATCCTATTTCTAGATTATAATTTTATCGAATAGTACATTTTTTTAATTCTATGTATAAGCTATGATATAATTGAGATTAATTCTATTGAATATTCTACATATGAACCCGAATATAATTGTATAAATCGTAATGAATTCTATTGTTATTTTGGTAAATATTGTCCATATTATCTATACACACGATTGCAACCTAAACAGTCTTTAATTAGAGGATTCGGTCCATCCACGATATTGCCATCGGGTCCTGGTGTGTAATGTATGCTACATCTGCGGAAACTTGCGATGACGTAGTCCATTTTCATATTCTCTGGTAGTTTATCCCACGCATCATTGATGGAGTTTGATGCGAACGTGCAGATAAATTCTTTTGGTAAAAAAGCTATATCCTCGGACATCATTCCCCTTGAACCGTCCAATTCTTTGTACAGACGGAAGGATTTCTCGAGGGAGCTGGTACACTCCTTCGAATACCAAATCCTTAGTCGCTGCACATTTTCAAAGGCGCAATTGTGTGCCGGGATGTATTCAGAGTTGTCATCATACCAAATTGAGCCTGGCGCTGCTGCTTGCTGGAGGTTATTCGCTGGAGAGTATCCATGGTTCGCGTCGTGCCACGATGCCGCTTCCATATACCTCAATTTTTCCATTGCAGGGGGTATGATGTGCAAATCTTCCATATTAATAACCCTCATTGTACCACCGACAATCTCCGTCAGCCATGCTTTCTTCTCCCCCCCCCCCCCCCCCCCCCCCCCCCCTTTGACGTATACGTAACACGCATTTTCAACCATTTTTCTCACAATCTTCGTCACATCCTCGTGAGATTTGTTGCCCGCATTCCATGATATTCCGTGGTGATTGTGCGTCAACCATACATTAGTAGCTCTACATTCTAGTGGTAAGCTTGCCAAATCATAGGGCGGCTTGAAAATGATGTAATCCAGACCCGACCCGTTTACATTCACGACTGCGACTTCCTTGGGTACAAACTTCATGTTATGACCGATAAAACATTGCACGTCTAGGATCATCGCCATATTGAGGAGTGGGAATCTTGTGCTCGATTATATACTGACGGATGGTATGTGGAAGACTGACTATTCAAGGTATTTCATTTGCAGACGATTTTCCCCGGCCATGCTACACATTTCAGTCAGCTGACTGGAATCTTCTAATAGAACTCTTGCGATTCTCGGTGGTAAGAAGACGTTGTATTCTCCATCGATCGTCGCCAGAACACGTACCCCGAATTTTGTTTTGACCAGTCGTAACCCGATGACGTCATACACGCCCCCAATTTCGAGTTCCGACATCTTCTTGGTTGGCAGATTCTCCAGGCGGCTGACATGGTTAACTTTTGCTAGAGCCATCGCATTTCAAGGTTATTTCACGAGCGAGAACAGTTCACAATGAGAATACGATGAGAACAGAGTGACGATCACGATAGACGTACGCTTTATATACTACCCACCCCCACTACAATTTTTCCATTGGACAAGTCTCGACACGCATATTGTGCGAGGAATTTCTTATGGGACCACTCCCACTGCCCCAGATTGGTTTAAGTGCATCACCACCAACAAAGTTCATTGTCGGCACCATCTCAAAGAGCAATTTCCTGGAATTTTTTCAATAGATCTAGCGGGTTTTTACCCTATCCGATTTATGTGCGGCTTTGCAGCGCCAAACAAGTCTCGACAAGAATTATTGTGTGCGTGTGTGTGTGTGTGTGTCTGTGTGTGTGTGTGTCAAATCCTATGAAAATAGCCATCTTGCGGCAAACCGTGAAAAATGATCAGGGGGGGGGGGGGGTAGGGGGAGCTAGGGGGGGAGCTAGGGGGGAGATAGGGGGGAGCGGCGCCATCTTTGATGTAGAACTGTCATATATACACTACTCCTACACAATTTGTTTTTTTTTTTTTTTTGTTCTTGTACAATAGGGAGCACATGTGCCCGCCGGGTCGCAAATTAGTCAAATTTAGAATTTTTGGTTTCATAACCCATAAAAAGAAATGAGCTGACTTCAAACATTTTTTCATTTCCGACGCAACGATAATGTCAACTTATTTGATCCGGAAAGCGGGACGAGAGTGATATATTTTTCCCGCATTTGCGAAAAATTTTGATTTGCATCAAATATGATAGAATATGATAAAACCTGATACGTTACAAGTTGAGTCGGAAATATAGTACTATATGCAACGCAGGAATAAAAGTCGACTATTTGGTAATTACCTACCGCCCGAGCGAAACGAAAATAACTTACCGGCGGAAATAATCTCCGACTTTATTCCCTTGTTATATAATGTACTATTTGCTTACACAATATACATATTATTCGAGCGTGTGAAGAGAGATCCAAAAATTTTGAAAGTCAAAAAGGACACGCTCGCCGGACGAAGAAGTCAGTGGATACTCTTACGGGGAAATGATTAATCTGAAACAAAAAAAAACGATACGAAACGAGTTGTTCAAGTCAATATATTTTATAATTCATCGAGGATCGCCATTTATTTTCCTTCAATTTTTATTTATAAATGGCGACTAAATGAAATCTTAGTACAAAGAATTCGTGTGAAATTCCGCCGTCTTGGGAAAATTTTGAAAAAATAAAGGTCAGTTTTAAAAAGTAGAATCGTCAACGACCTCCAAGTGTGTCTCCGCCCATTTTGTGTACATTTGAAAAGAATCTATCGAGCGTTTCTCGAAATATCGTATCCATCGGTTTAGAAAATATTGCTCCGAGAAAAATGCGTTTAAAATGCGGTTATGCTATTGTTGTGAGAATGGCAGCTTCATGAAAGGGTCGGTTCGATCGTTGTCTGCGGGTGATTCTTCCCGCGAGCTCGAGCGCTCGAAGAGTCGAACACGTGTCATACAAAATGAGATAATTATGCCAATTTTGTACATATGAATGTGAAATTTACAGAGAACATTCTTAAGACATGGGACTTTCAGAAGGTGCAAAATAAATCGATTATTTCAAACTCTCCAGGTACATGTACCCCCTTAATCAAATATTCAGGGTTGAACTTACACCTCTTACGTAACTCATTCTGCCACCGCACCGTTTCGAACTTTTACTTATTACCAGAGTTTTCATGTCATTATAATATACAAAAAAGTGAGAAACATGGTTTTTATTTGAAAGAACGATAATACTATACAAGCCTCTGTTCAATTGTGTGAAGATAACTCAGAGTTAACTTTAAAGTATCTTATGGGGGTGCCTTTGTCGATTTAGACTTTGATATACATACCTCTAAATATCGACGTCCACGTATCTCAAGAGCAAAAAAGGGCTCAACAGCCCCATTCTATACACGATTCTGAACAAAAATACTCCAACATATTGCCATTTGACACCGAAATAAAGAAATGGCACGGATTCTACTAAATCGCAATAGTAAATTCGTAGAATTCAATAGACAGATGAGAACAACATTTTTATGGCAAAAACACACTCAACAGATCATCCACCGGTCTGTATGTGTAAGGCATTCTCTATCAAAACGAGACCGTCTGAATCTATCGGTTACTGATTTTTTTAACAGATGATTTCTCATTGTCCTTTAGGACCAAAACGCATACGCAAAAGCGGTTTCGAATGATATAATTTTTAAATTACGAGTTTTTGCATATTCGTTTATTTTACTGCAAACATAAAAATATCGCTATCGTTGATAAAAGAAAACACACAACTCACACCTTTATAGAAGACGCATATTAGAAATCTGTCATTAAGAAATTCCAGCTTTAATTGAAAACTATAGCACCTTCGGGTATGTATGGTGTTTGTCCTTGAACACAACGACCAAAAAACATTTGCAACAAATTCGAGGCAATCAGAAAGTTATATGCTCGAACGTTCTCGCGTATTACGTGAAAATTGAGTGCAGGCCGCACTCATTATTTGTCAGCCTAGCTGAGAAATCATGCCATTTGAAGAATCCTTATCCGAATGAATTTTAATTTGGCGATTATCTGATTGTGTTGAACAAATATTGGTTGACCCATAAACTCGCATAAAACTTATCTCTTTTTTAATTTTGGCATTGAAGATAGCAGTCAGTTGAAATCTTTCTCAAAAGAACCCTAAAATGAATGTTTTTTCATACAAATGTTCTTTATACGGCGTGATTTTTTATATTAATCAGAAAATGCGACTGGGCCGGGCCTCAGCCGACAATTCGAATATTTTACCATGTACACAAACATTTACTCAAAATAAACCGGCCCGTTTCAATACGTTAACAAAATCGCAACGCGTACGTCGCCGGATCTTTTGAAATGTTTTCTCGGCGGAAAGTTGAAAAATAAACCATTGACTTCGCGTTTGCCAATATAAAAAATGGGATGGTGAGAGGAGAAAACAATTAATATCAGTAAACGATTATCTTACGTCCCGTGCGTTATTCGCATGTCTTTCAGCAATTCTTTTGAATTGTGGACTTCATTTTCAGTCGAAAAACAAATTCTCTGACAATGAGTTTAAAAATTCTCTACGAGATAATAACAGATTTGTGTTTGGTAATTTCGAGTTGCAAATGTTTTGGAACGTTAATAATATTTTTTAATATCTTTAAAATTTAGTTCTATAAGTTGTAGTGGTGAAAACCGAGGCACGGTGGACGCCCAAACAAAACTTTTTTTGAAATGTCAAAATATTATTACAGGTTTGTTTAATATACATTAAATTGAAGTATGCAACATTCTTTTGGGACAGAAATAAATTTCCTTAAAAATTCTTGAAAAATGATATTGTAAATAACGGCTATGTGCTCCGGAATATTAAATAATTTTTTTTTGTTACACATTGGTAGTCATAGATAACGTAGAATTAACGCGGGGATATTTTATTTCTTTTTTCTTCATTTTCCTAAATTTTTGGAGGGGGTCCGTCGTGCCTCGGCATTTTTATTAATTTTGGGCAAGTAATTACAAATTTATTCGAGATATATTAAAACAACCTGTATATACCCGGTGCTAAAACAACAAAAAATAATTAGCGGCTATAGAGGATCTATCGTGGCCCGGTCTGTCCTATCATTGTTATTCAGCCTGTATCTGAATTTCGGAAAACTCATTTTTCAAGAGTTTATATCTCTGTGTGAGGTCTTTTTGATATTTTAAACGCAAAACGAAAGATTCATTATTCCAATTTGCACTGAAAATATGTTTCTAACATTGATCAACGCATTCAGATTTTCTCAACATTTAAAAATTATCCACTATATTGCCTTTTAGCCATCCTGCATTTATTAGTTTATTTATTACATTTTTATAGAATGCTTAAAATCATAAAGAAAATTCCGAAGAACACGAACGAGCCGAAAGAATCCAAATACACGAAAACATTGATATTGACATGCAAAACCTGGATGAACGTGCCGCAACTATAAGGCTGCCAAAAAGAATTGTTAACGGTACAGAAGAACGTGGACTATACACTAAAATTCAAGCAACCCGAAACGTCAATGAAAATGACGTACAAAACGAAAATGCCAATGAAAATGATATGCGTCGTGCATTGGATGAGCTGCTCATTAATGCAGTGAAAAAGCATTCTGTGCTCTACGATTTCAAGGAACCAGGAAATTGTCGCAAATTAGTTGAGAAAGCTCAGGCGTGGAGTAATGTGGTTGAGGATTGACGAGGTACAACGTACAACGATCATTTATACATTTTTTTCTCTGCGTGACGTTTATGTGATGTATTAATTTTGACGACAATGCAATTTTTTTCAAAATTGAACAACTTTCATCATACAATTACATAGTTGTTTGTAGGAAAAATGGTGTTAGTAGATGCCAAAAAGCGATGGAAGTCGCTACGAGATCGCTACATTAAGATACAAAGAGAAATGAAAAAAGACCGATTTCGAAGTGGTGCAGCAGCCCCTCCAAAAAAATCACCTTGGGTGTATTTCAAAATGCTGTCATTTCATGAAGGTTCCTTACATACACCTCCGTAATAATATTATTAATATTACATACTTGATTTATAAAAAATTGAATGATTCATGTTATGTACACAAATTTTTGGAATTTGTAGCACAGTATCAAACGTAATAAATGGTGGGACTTCATCTGATGTACCAGATGATGATGAAAGCAATTCGGACCGTTATTCATGAAAATCAAGTATTCAACTTCACCATTTGTCTTGTTTTTCACTGTCAGAATTCTTTGTCGTGGTATACCTGAATATTTTCAATCTAAGGGTTTAGCAGAGTCACGGAAAAAATGGTAATTCGGTTGGCATTAAGAGAATTAATAGGTTTGTTAAGAAATACTCCGCAACCAACGTCTCAGCGACCAACCGGACCTCACGATCTGACAAAAATAGATGGTTTCGGTATTATGATTGTCAACAAATTAAAAAAACTTCCGGATCATCTGGTAACCGATGCCATGCTGGATGTTATGACCAGGATAAGTGAAGCAGAGAGAACGGCACGAAGTTTGAGTACCTCCAATATTAATTTATTGATCTTGAAAACATTCGTGTATCAAAATTATATTTCTCGCATTTTTATCTTCAGACTCATATTCTAAAATATGTGGTGTTGTTCGAAAATCAACATTACCCAACGTTTGATCGATATTTTTAGGTCCTTCAAGTAGGATCGACTTATATAATGCGGTAAAGTATTGGATTTACTGTACGATAGACTTCTTAAAGGTTTTTAAAGTGAAATATTGAATAAAACAGTTCTTAACAACCTAATCAGTACAAAATTTCGGATCTCAACTTTATGACTACATCTCGAAGTCATCTAGCTGCTTTCGGATATATTATCCCCTGCAGCAAAGAATATGGGATTGAATTGTTACCCATATATCCGTTGTACGTACTAATTATATCACGTGCAAAATATACGAGGAAATAATGTGAAGATTTTACAAGACATGCCTAAATATTTTAAGGTCTTTACTTAAAACGTTGGACTTTTACTAGTCTGTTTGTAAAAACAATTTGTATTAGAGTTTCCAAAATGACGAATATCCTCTATCATGCCACTATAGATGGATACCTTGCATGTACTTACAAAATGAGACAAACACAAAAGTATTATAATTTTAACATATTATTATACATCAGTATATTACACTCACGTCAATAAATGTATATAATCCGTCATTAGTACTGACTTACATTATTTCACTTGGCTTCCGGTTTCCGGTTTGAATGTGAGTGGCAGGTGTGAGTGGAAAGGCGAGAATAAGCAGGATAGAAAACGTGAGGAGGAAAGGAAATAGGGCAGAGAAGGAGCGGGGAAGATCAGGACGGGCTGATGGGTGAAGGGAATAGGGAGGCAGGAACAGAAGGGACGGACAGGTGAGGAAAGGGTGAGAGTTTTGAGGTTGGGTAGCGAGATCTGGCGGACGGCAGGGGGGAAAGATAATACAGAAGAATAGACGGTGACATCTAGGGAGTAGGAAGGGGGATAGAGCAGAGACAGATAGGCGGCAGGCAGTTAAGGTAGGGAGCGGTGGCAGAGCGAAAGAGTATGAGTAACGCGGTTGGCCAGAAAGAAGGGGCAAAGAGAGTAGAGGAGGAGAAAAGGAAAGGTTGGCCGGGTGCAGTAGCATTGATAGGGAGGGATAGGAGTCATAGCCTGGGATCGGTGACGACGGTGATAGATTTATGGAAGAGAAAGCGGGAGGAGGTAGGGGAAAAAGGGGAGGAGAAGGCAGGTGAGATAGAGGAAAGAGAAAGAGGATTTGGGAAAAGCAGGAAAGTTCACCGGTCGCCGGAAGGCAAGGAAGGGGTGGAAAGGAGGGAGGGAGTATACTAAGGCTGATTACGGAGGAGTTGAAGATAGGGTTAGAGGAGGTCAAAGGGCAGGGAAGGGGGCTCAGGGAAGAAATGGAAAAAATTAAAGGGGAAATGACTAGAAGGGAAGAGCAATGGAAGGCAGAGAGGGTGGAGATGAAGGAAACAATAAGGGACCTAGGTAAACGATCAGAAGAGGTAGAAGAGAGGAGAGGGGGGGGGGGGAGATGGAAAGAGTAAAAAGGAAAGGCTGTCAGAATTGGAAAAGAAGCGTGTAGAAGGTGCAGGGAGAGGCAGGAAAAGGGGAATGCGGAAGTGGCGCAGGGAGCAATAGATAGGTGAAAAAAGATGGAGTGGGCCATAGAGAGGAAATACAGGGAAGAAAGAAGGGGAAATATAGTATTGAGAGGAGCGAGAATAGAGAAGGGAAGGGAAAAGGAAGGGTTGAAAAAGATTATGCAGGTGATAGGGGTAGAGGTCGAGGTAAGGGATATGTGGGAGGTAGGCGCGAAAAAGGGGGAAGAAACGGGGATATGGATAGCAAGGCTAAGGAACAGGGAGCAAAAGAGGCAGGTAATGGAAAGAAAAAGCCTCCTTCGAGGGAGGGAGGAGAGAATAGAAGAGGATCTCACCTGGGCAGAGAGGAGAATGAAGTGGAATTTGAGGGAGATAGCAGCTATTGAGGAGGCAAGGGGAAACAGAGTAAGAATAGGGTATGCAAAGATTTGGATAGAAGGGAAAATGTGGAAGTGGGATGAGATAGGAGAGGTGCTTACGGACGGCGCAGAGAGAGAGAGAGAGAAGAGGGGCAAAGGGAGGGGAGGGGAAAAGTAGGGGAAGGTGATAGGGATAGGACAACAAGCGAGGAAAGGCAAGAGGGAGGTATAGAGGCACAGGTCGGGGAAAGTAGGGAAAGGCAGTCGGGGGAATGGGTAGTGGGGAGGGGCGGAGGCAGGGGGTGCGGGAGAGAAAGTGGCGAGAGAGGGGCGTAGGTGAGACGGAAAGGGAGGGTTGGAAAGTAGTAGTCTAGAATGTGGAGGGGCTTGCGAGAAAGGACGAGGATTTTTGGAGGGGTCTGAGGAAGTGGGATGTGATATTTGTAATGGGGACATGGATATCGAAGAAGGAGTGGGAAAGGATCAGGAATAAGTTGCGGGCAGGGTATTCATGGGAAGTGCAGTATGCGGTGAAAAGAAATAGGAAGGGAAGAGCAATAGGCGGAATGCTGTCAGGGGTAAGAAAGGAGAAAGTAAGCGGGTACGGTAGGAGGGAAGAGGTAAAAAAGGGAATGATAATAAGGAAAATAAGTGTAATGGGGGAAAAATGGCTAGTAATATATATGTACGTAAATAGGGATATACGTAAATGGGGATCTAAAAGAGAAGTTAGGGGTATTGAAGGAGCGGGCAGAAGAGGCAGATGGAGGAACAAAAGTGCTAGTGGGGGGCAATTTCAATGCCAGGACAGGACAGGAGGGGGGAGGATGCTGGGGAGAAGGAGAGGAGGAGAGTAGAAGTAGGAAATCAAAGGACAGGAAAATAAACGCACAAGCGCTGGTGCAATTCTTGGAAGAGACACGATAGACAATAATGAATGGGAACATGGAGGGTGATGAGGAGGGAGAATTTATGTATGTAGGAGGGGCGGGGGTGACGGTGATAGATTATGCTATATGAGACAGCGAGGTAAGGGATAGGGTCAAAAGGATAGAGATTGGGGATAGGGTTGACTCGGACCATCACCCCGTAATAGTGTGAATGAGGGGGGCAGTGCCTAGGACAAGAAAGAGAAAAAGGGTAGGGGGAGCTAGTAAAGGGGACTGGACAGAGGAGGGTAGGATGAGGTTTAGAATGGAGGTCAAATGGGAGTGGGTAGGAGAAACGGATTTAGGTAAAGAGATAGAGAAAAGAATAAGGGAGTTTAGACAAAGAATCTAGAAAAAGGGTTAGTGGAATGAGGATTGTAGGCGAAAGAAAGCGGAAGTTAGGCAAAGTCTGAGGAACTGGAGAAAGCGGGAGAGGGAAGGTGAAGCGTATAGAAAGGAAAGACGGGAATGTCATAAGATATGCGAGGAGAGGAAAAGAAAAGAGAACGCGGGATTCATGAAAGAAGCAGCGGAAGCAAGGACAGAAAGCAACGTATGGGAGATAGTTAAGAGGGAAAGAAAGAAGTGAAAGAGGGTGAATGAGAAAATAGGCAATCAGGAGTGGAGGGAGTATTTCCTGGGATTATTGGGTGGAGTAGAGAGCAAGGTCACAGGAGGCGGGGGGACAGCAAATAGGAAGGGGGGCGGTGAAGGGGGGTGGTGAAGGGGGGCTGCAGAGGGAAGAAATGAGAAAGGTGATAGGAAAGCTGAGGGATGGAAAGGCACCAGGGGGGTTGAAATAGTTAGCGAGGTACGGTGGTATGGGGGGGGGGGGGGGGGGGGGGGAAGATGGAGCAGTGGGTATGGAAAACATGTAATAGAGTTTTGGTGGTGGAGAGCTGGCCGGAGGAATGGAGAGAGGGATTGATAGCGCCGGTAGTAAAGAAGGGGGAGAGGAAAAGGGTAGAAGAGTATAGGGTGGTGACGTTGATGCCAACTTTGTATAAGGTGTATGCGATGGCGCTAGCGGACAGGCTAGAACGAGAGGTAGAGGAGAAAGGGATGATACCGCATAATCAAACTGGCTTCAGGAAAGGAATGGGTACAATTGATAACGTGTATGTGCTCAACTATTTAATCAATAGACAGGTGGGAAGGGATAAGGGAAAGATAGTGGCGTTCTTTATGGACTTGAAGGCGGCGTTCGATTCGGTGGACAGGAAGGTGCTGTGGGAGGCTATGGAAAGGAGAGGGGTGAGGGAAGGGCTGAGGGTAAGGGTAGAGGAGATTTACAAGGAAACGAAGAGTCGGGTGAGGAGCGGGGGAAAGGTAGGAGAGGCGTTTTGGACGGTGAGGGGGGTAAGGCAGGGGTGTCCGCTCAGTCCACACGTATTCAACCTGCTGCTGGCGGATTTAGAAGAGAAAATGGGGAGAGGGAGAAGGGTTGAGGGGAGTTGGCTGGCGGTAGGGTATAGACGTCAGCGTATGCTGATGACGTAGTCCTACTAGCGAAGTGTGAAGAGGAGATGGGGGCAATGATTAGGAAGTTAGAAAGGTATATGGATGGGAAAAGGTTGACGGTAAATGTAGGGAAATCAAGGATTATGAGATTTAGGCAAGGAGGTGGCAGAAAGAAGAAAAACGGATTGGAGATTGAAAGGAAAAAAGATAGAGGAGGTTAAAGAGTTTAGCTACCTGGGGTATACAGTAAAGTGCAATGGGGGACAGGAAGCACATGTGAAAGAGAGAGTACGGAAGGCAGGGGTAGTAATGAGGCAGGTATAAGGGATAGGAAAAAGAAGGTTTGGGAGGGGTTGCGAAAAAAGTATTTGGTTATTTGACAGGCTGGTATGTACAGTAATAGAGTACGTATCGGAGATATGGGGGTGGAGGGAGTGGAGGGCGGTCGAGGCGGTACAGGATAGATTTTTGAGATGTACATTAGGAGTGGATGGGCGAACACCGGGATATTTAGTAAGGGAGGAGCTACAGAGGGAGAAGATAGCGATTAGAGCAGGGAGAAGGGCATAGAATTTTAAAAGGAAGCGGGAGATAGGGGAGGGTAGCGAGTAAGCTAGGAAATGCTGGGAAGAGATAAGGGAAAAGGTAGAAGTTGGGAGGCAGGGATCGAGATGGGAAAGAGAAAAGGAAGGTTTCGTTGCGGAAAGGGGAGTAGAGAGTAGAGATGTAGTCGCGAGAAGGGAGAAGGGAGAGGTGGACTTTAGGCAAATGGAGGCGAGAGAGAGAGAAGAACAGAGAAAAGAAAGGTGGTAGAAAATAAGGGAATCGAGGTACAACAGTTGGTACAGGTTAGTGAAAGGAGAAGGAATACCAGGCTATCTGGGAAAGGGCTAGTGGGAAAGCAGGTCGGCAAGGGTGACAAGATTCAGGCTAGGAAGCGTGATGAGAGAGACAAGGTACTGGGAAGAAGAGGAAAAGAGAAGGTGTAGGTTGTGCGGGGGGGAGGTGCAAACATGGAAGCACGTCTGGGAAAGGTGCGTGGGCTGGGATGGAAGGGGGGAAAGCTGGCAAGAGGTGGTGAGTGAGATGTTAGATGAGGAGGGGGCGGGAGAAGACTGGATGAGAGAACTGGAAAGGAACAGGGATTTACGAGAGAATGAAAGAGTGAGAGATGAATGGGAAACGGAAGTCGAGTCGGGTAAGGATGAACAGGGAATAGACTCAGGTAAAATAGGATACGGTTAAGTAAATATAAGGATAAAGAATAAGGAAAGGATAAGAGGGAAAGTATGGAAATGGAAAGGCAACAGCACATGGCACAGGCAGTCAGAAAATAAGTAAAGATAAGGTAGTATGTAAGAATAGGATAAGAATAGGTTAAGAAAACATGTAGAAGGATTGTAGAGGTAGAGGAAAACGGGCGTCTTTCTAACCCCAAGGGGAACAATAATTATGACATACTTACATACATCATTTTACTTTTTGATGTGACCAGCTTCCATAAATATAATACCAGTAAGCCAAGCCCTATGCATATCTATGCTGCCAAGGTAAGGACCCCACGCCATCAAAATAATCACAAAAAGCCTGTCTTATTCGCACATCAGCTAAGAATACTGTTCTCGATGTTCGTTCCAATGGTAACATGTTAGCAGAATTGCTATGAATTTTTCGCCGCGTACCGAGCATCGTTTTATTCTCTGTCCGTCTGTCTACACAGCTGGGTGTTATGTACATTTCTTTTCCACTTTGAAAATCACTCAATCGTAGCTGGTTGTGAACGCAAACTGTAATTTCACGATTTTAACCTCTGTGTCCATACTACAATTGATGGGCCTCCTGTAAACACGCCACTTCGCAGCCAAATTACCAAATGTATTTTCTATTCTTTCCCTAGCATATCCGTGCCGGTAATTACAAATGCGTTTTTGAATAGAAGTATTCCATGCAGGTAGAAATGGCGTCAGTAATTAGTCTGATAATTGGAACGCAGAATCTCATGCATACACGTACGGTAATTCAGAATTACCCAGTTTTTCTTCCCGAGGTATGTTGGCCTTGGAACTTCACAATAATTTCCATAAATTGGATTTCGTAAAGACTCCCCCATCACTTTGACGTCCAGGTGCCCCAATATCAACCAATCGAAATATATAATTCGCATCACATACTGCCAATAAAACTATGCTGTAATGGCCCTGATAATTATAGTACTCGGACCCTGAATTCGCTAGTGCCTACAAAAAATTTTACCCCGAGTATCACTTTGATTAGAGACATAATTTCTTTAGTACACATCGGGGAATGTGGGGCACAACGGACCTCCTAAAGGCCGCTAATTATTTTTTGTGGCTTTAAAGCTCTGGGTACAAGTTGTTTTGGTCTATCTCGAATAAATTCAGCACTATTTTGTCATAATTTGACAGAAAAAAAACTACGGGGCACCACGAACCTCTCCAAAAATAATTTTTTTTATTTTCTCATTCTAAATCACTCTGCATCCGTTATTTATTTCATTTAATGTTTGTCGGGGGTCTCTCGTGGCCCACATTCCCCCATATGGATTGTTATATTTGTCTTACCTGTATTGTTATGTGTTTTCCATCAATTGCCCCAATGCAATGACAAAAATGGCAGTCCTTAGCAAAATCCGCTGAAATATTGAGTCAATCTTCTTCAGACTGTCCGGGCAAGACTATCGGACTCAAACATTGCCAGATAGCCTCGCAAACTTCTCGCACGATATTTGATATCGCTGTAGGCGATATTTTGAATGGATAGCTAAGAGATATCTGACTGTCTCCACTGGCAAGATACCTGATATGAGAAGGAAGGTGTGTATACGTATATATATATTGGTACAAAGGGTGAAATCACCCGTTTTGCTCCCTTTTAATGATCTAGTAGTCATTATAGATGAAAGACGTTTAGAAAACCTCTTATGTCTTGTAACGTGGCATTTTTACTGCGCGTTCCACACGGCTCCCCGAACCCTAGACGGAACCCAAAATTAGGGAGCCGGCGGAGCAGACCGCGGCTCATTTCGAAAAAGAGCGCCAGGACAACGGTCACGCATCCGAGACTCTGAGAGGGGACTATAGTCGGTCTAGCGAATACGACTTTTCAGGTTTTTTGTTTATTTTTTTTTTGGGTGGCGAGTAAATGCGGCCTCAGACAGGGGATCGGCAGCAAATTCGAACGACGTTACCGGATGGCAATCGCGGCGGATCGCGACGAAAGGAGGGCCTCACACGAGGCTACGGAGAGAGCGTCAACGGAGAGCTCTGCTGCCGCGAGGGAACCCAAGGCGGACGAGATTCCCGTTGGTGGCCGGCGAGCCGTAGCTCCCCCCCCCCCCCCCCCCCCCCCCCGTCACCCAACAGACGACAGGTACCCTCGCGAAGTCGTCACCACGCCACTGTCGAGCTACGGGGTACCAGAGACTGGCCAGCCAATCAACACCCCGCGACAGCGGAATTCATCGATAGCGATACGCTAGGCTGCAAGAATTTCGTAACGAGAACCCCAATTGGATCGGGAGAATTTTGACTATGGATAGCGCCGATGTTCGAGGCATTTTCGAATTGCGGCTCCGATTTGCAGGGCTCGTCACTTGAGTCCTGGCAACGTTTCGCGGTGGTTGAGATAGTAGCAAACTAAAGTTAACAAAAAAGGAAATTGTGTACGAGATGGCAGAGACCGGGGGCGGGGAAGTCCTCGTGTGGCTGAGGAGCGGTAAGCGCTTGTAATTCTTTGCGAGCATGTTTCGAGGCCAAGTTAAATTGGCACACTGGTAAACGGTCGGCCCACTTAATTATTGAGTTAGAGTAGCGCTCGAAATTTGCTTGCCGATCTCCTTGATGATGACCGTAGCCTGAGTTTTCGCGATAACACGTAGAGTCAAGTTGATCCCTGTAAAGTCTCGCGTAGAGTCACGGTTTCGAGTGGGGGACAATTTCGGTTCGAAATTGAGTGTGGCCAAATTCCACCGCACGGGGTCTCGTCGAGTCTGCGTATGTAAAAAAGTGTCACCTGTCGTGTGGGTCGCGTGTTGCTGTGCGTGGATGCTCGGTTTAGCGGGACGGGTTGCGAACTTTTTGGAAATAGTGACTACGACTGGAGCTCGGATGCGTCATAATACGCTACACACCAGCACGAAAAGAAAAGCTTCCTAGATTTATTAATTCGGTCGCGATGAGCGCGTCGAGTCACGCCTTTTTGGTTTATTTTATGAATTATTGTGTACCAGTAAGGTGGCGACTAGCGTACGTAGAAGTAAGACATCACCTAGATTTAATAACGATCGCGGTTAGCGCGTGGATTATGATCTCGATTACGTTTTTGTCTAGCGGCTTATGATTAAGTGACGATCAGCGTCGTAGTAGAGGACGATCGCGAGCAGCGCATCGAGTCAAAATTTTGCTTTTGGTTTTTGGGAGTTAGGGTATCATTAAGACAGCGACTAGTGCAAGTAGGCCGTAGAGGTATTCTAGATTTATTCGTTTTTTTTTGTTTATTATTTTGTTTGTTCCTTCTATTTTTTTTTCTTTTGATTAAATCTAAGCATTTGTATTTGGAATCGCGAAGAACGACTTTCGCAGTATTATTATTATTTTTATTTTTTTTTTTGTATTATCGCTGACTAGAAATATATTATTGGAATTTCATAATGATTTGGCCAAACCACGCATTGGCTTACGTGTATTGTATCTCTCTCTCTACCCAAAAATTACCCCTCCCCTCTTCGCGGTACTGAGCTATCGAGTACATGGTCGCGGTATTTCGCATTACCGCTTTCGAGGCGTGTTGATCACGCCAGGCGCCCAACAAATTTCGCGATATTGTTTTAGGTCCAGGGTACATCGTGGACGCTGATTTATTGTGCGCGAGGTAAGTTCTCGGTCATTTTCTCCGAGTGACCCAAGAGCGGGAAAAATCCACGTCACAGTCTTCAAAAAGAATAAGGCTGCTGCGTCAACCAACATCATTGTAAAAACAGTTCTGTTTCAGACTTGAAACCAGAAACACGTACCCTGCAATTAAAGCTTTTCTCAGCATTTTATTTACGCCTTTGATTTTGGCTTAAGGGGGTATTCTAGTGTAGAGGCATGAATTTGAGGTGTTTTTTGAAGTGCTATAAACAAAAAACAAAAGACATTTTTACCATCCATTTTTTTATCAGGCGTTTATTATTATTTCAAGATTACAAAAAAAAAAAAAACAAGTCAAAAAATACAAAATTGAAAGTGCTATGAGTTGTTGAAGTGGGGGGTACAAAAAAAATGGCGCGCCAATGTTGTCACGATTGCAAGCATTTTCAAAATCAGAAAAAAAAAAAAAAGATTATTAATCTACATAAATGCAGCTATCGTACTAACTAAAAAAAAGTCGAAAAAAAATTTTTTTTTGCCAAATTACGCCTGTCCGAAAAAATAATACGTTTTTTTTTGACTTTTTTGGACGTTTCTGAATTTTTTAAGAATAGTAAAAATTATTATTTCGTTATAATAATAGTTCGTGCGATAGAGACATGTATTGAGAAGATTCTCACCAAATTTCAAGTAAATCGGTTTAATAGAACTTGAGAAATCATGTCAACCGTTTTGAAAAATGTAGTTTTGAGAAAAACGCGTTTAAAGTTTCGGGTAAAATTCGTTCCAGCCGAGCCAGTATTAAAGACGTGTCACTAAAATAGCTATATCTCTGAAAATAATTGAAATTTTGACTTGTCCTTTTGAGGACACATTCTTGAAAGGTTAAGCTTTGAAAATATAAAAAAAAAAGAAATCGATTTTTTCAAATTTCTACACTAGAATACCCCCTTAATAATCAAACTCACGAATCCATATTTATTTCCGTAACGTCCAAGAACGTTACACTGGTGTCAGATGTGGGATTAAGAGTTTCAATCGAGTCAATTCAGTGCGTGAAATTTTAATAACTATGAGCGTTAGTCGTATGACACGTTCTCGGCGACGGGAAAGTGGCGGAGAAAAAATTACAGAAAATCCACGAGTCCCTAAAGCAGGATCGCCACCTCCAGTGGACCCTTTTCCCGTGCCTTGGGTGGCGTCATTCTCTCAAATCGATCTGCTGAGATTAATGTAACAACAACACGAAACCGCCGAACGTCATCAACAGCAATTTGTCCAGCTGCTTCAAGAACAGCAAAAATGAGAACAGAAACAGCAGAGATTAGATCGTGAGGCACAGGAACTTTCGGAGACCAGACTACACGACCTGTTCCGGACAACTGTAGTGGCTCTTCAGGCTGTCCATCAGGTGAACGGCTCTGGAGAACGGGCCGTCATTCCTCAGGGATCCAGAGTTGTTACTCCGCTTCCCTCTCCTAATCCCTCTCCCGCTGTTCGGGAGGTCCAACATCCAGGACGACCCAGGCTGTTCACGACTCAAGGTCTGTGCCTTTTAATAGGGAAGTAGACAATTTCCCAATTTGTACAGCAAGAGTAGGTAACCAGGTTGGCTTTTCTGAGCCTCTGTCTCATGTTCAGCCTCGATATTCTCGTCTTAGTCAATTGAATGATCCAAGGTTACCAGGGGTTATTTCTTAATTTTACGAGAGACCCATTTGCTCTTTAAAACCACCTATGTTCGATGGAAAAATTCTATGGGCCAAGTACAAGAGGCAATTTGATACAATAACAAAACATAATCAGTGGGACTCCGCCATAAAGGCCCACAGCCTTGCCTCTTGCTTACGAACTCCCGCGTTGAACGTTCTAACAGCATTATCTGAGTAAGAAATTTCAAACTATGACAAGCTTAGCTCTGCAATAAAATTAAGATATGGCAATGACCATTTAACAAAACTTTATACAGCTCAATTACAAACAAGGAGACAAGGACGTGACGAAGACCTCGCGTCTCTTAGTCAGGATATAGAACTACTATCTAGATTAGCGTTACCAGACCATAAACGGTCAAGGAATTTATTAGCAACACAGGCTTCTCTGAATGCTATTACTGACCCCGAAATTAAATTGGCCGTTGGGACATCAGGTCTCACTTCCCTGTGAGAGGCAACGGCCAAGGCCCTCGAGGTGGAGGGCATGCGTAAGCAATATTTTGGGTTAAACAGACTTCGCCGAATTGAGGTGTCCAAAAACACCTCAGAAAGACGGGATTTTGAGCGTTCATAAAAGACCAAGCCTTAGAATTATAGAAATAAAAATAGTAATGATAATTTCAAACAAAGAAATCGTGGTTCTTTTGAAAACCAGAATAACAAACGCGAAATCAAAGCGCGGTCACGACAGATCAAACTCTCTTATCATGTTTATTTTATGAGAAAGTTGTACATAACGCCAACCGTTGTTTCTTGCTGGAGAAAATTACTGGAGAACCGATGCGAAATTCGAATCCGAACTCCTGTAACTAGCGGGAAAAAGATGTAGAAATTAGGGAAGGAAATCCGCAATCGAGCTCTTCAGCAGAAACTCGTGCAAAAAACTAATCTCGCATGATTTGTTAGGGCGAAAATCATTGCGGATTGTTGAAAGTGAAAGCCCTCTTAAAGAACAGTTTTTAGTTAGAAGTCTACGGCAGTCGGGTTTTTACGCGCGCGGTACTGTAAATGGCGTCGATTGTCTTTGGGTAATAGACACCGGCGCGGAAGTGACCGTAGTTCGATTGGACCCTCTAAATCCGATGACTGGATTATTTCCTCTTTATCCCTGCGAACAGCCACTGGAGAGACGACCCCGGTTTTAAGACAGGTTACTGTCCAAATTAACCTTTTTGGGTATATCGACTCTCCAGATAAGGTTTTTTATAGCAGATATAGAAGATGAAGGTATTTTGGGGACAGACTTTCTTACAACTCATAATTGTGTTATCTCGACCACGAGAAATTCACTAGCTTCAAACAATCGCGAAATAGCTCTTTGTACGAATAGGAATAGAATTTATTGGACTCCTTCTAGAATTCGGGAAATAGAACTTTCTGAGGATGATTTTTAACACCACTTTCCTCCACATTCACAGAGCCTTGTTGAGAAATCTTCGATTTCGTTAAAACCAGCTCAGTTAGAATAGTTTAGATCTCTTTTGCTTGAGTTTATAGATTCTTCCGCCAAAGATAGTGGTGATAAGGGCCGATGTTCTTCCGTCAAGCACAAGATCGACGTCGGAGAGAGTTCACCAATAAAACAGGCTCTTCGAAGACTCGATCTCAACGCCCGAGAAGAGGTGAAGAAGCTCGTGGAAGACATGCTAACGAACGACGTAATCGAACCATCGTCTAGCCCCTGGGCCTCACCAATCGTCCTTGTCAACAAGAAGGATGGATACAAACGATTTTGTATAGATTACAGGAAGCTGAACGACATGACGAAGAAAGATTCTTACCCTCTACCCAGAATCGACGAGACAGTGGACCTGATAGCTGGTGCAACCTGTTTCAGCACCATAGATCTTCAGAGTGGATACTGGCAGGTTGAAATGGATCCTCTGGACAAAGAAAAAACAGCTTTTGTCACGGGTTTAGGAGGTTTATGGCAGTTCAAGATCATGCCTTTTGGCTTGAGTAATGCCCTGGCTACCGTTGAACGAATGATGGAGGCTGTTCTCCATGGGCTCACTGGCAAAATATGCCTTGTTTATTTAGACGACATAATCGTCTTTGGTAAGAACTTTGAAGAAGAATTTCGAAATCTCAAACAAGTTTTCGCCAGGCTCAAGCGAGCAGGCCTAAAAATGAGCCCGAAAAAATGCCATTTGTTCGAGGAAGAAGTAGGCTTCTTCGGACATATCGTCTCAGCACAAGGTGTGAAGACCGACCCATCTAAAATTGAGAAGGTTTCTCCTTGGCAAACAACTAAGAATAAAGAACAAATTCAAAGCTTTTTTCGGCCTTTATACGTATTACAGAAGATTTGTAAAAGGTTTCGCTAGTATAGCTAAACCTCTTCATCATTCGACTGGAATCAAGATTCCTTCTGACTGGACCCCGGAATGCGAAGAAGCTTTCAAGCATTTAAATGAAAATCTTATTTCTTCGCCGATTTTAGCTTATCCAGAGATCGAACTTCCCTTTATTTTGAATACAGATGTCTCTCTTTCAGGAATAGGTGGGGTTCTGTCACAAATTCAAGGAGGTCAAGAGAGAGTGATTAGCCCCTTGAGTGCCAAGTCAGTTTTATGAAATTGGCCCAAAGTGCTAAAACTCAAACGTAGAGCAATTCACCTGAAATTGACCACCCGGGGGTTTTTGAGGCCGCTGATCACGAATCCGATATCAGATTTGCAAAATTTTAAGATGGTGATCCGCTACTGCGCATGCGCATTAGTATGTTTGATCTATACTTGAGGAATAGATCTGGAATTGGTTACCCGGGGGTTTCAGGAGCGCTGATCATGAATCCCAAACCAGATCTGAAAAATTCCAAGATGGCGACCCACTAATGCGCATGCGCATTAGTATGCCTGGCGTATAAACAAGGAATTGATCTGTAATTGGTCACTCGGGGTTCTCGAGAGCGCTGGTCGCGATTCCGATATCGGATTTACAGAATTCCAAGATAGGGACCGACTACTGCGCATGCGCATTGGTATGGCTCATGTATGATTCAGGATTCGCTCTGGAATTGTACACTCTGTGTGCCCGCAAACTTCTGAATCATCAATTCAGGTATACTAGTCACATTCATACGGAATATTCTATCGCATATGTCCATTACTGGGTCAGAATATTGAAATTTTGTGAACTCGATTACATTCCCGCGATCAGCACTCCCAAAAACTTCCAAGTTCGAAGTCAGTTAAAGTCCTCGATTATAAAGGTCTTTTTCTAATGCGCATGCGCAGTGGTGGGTCTCCGTTTGAGAATTTCAAAAATGTGGTATCATATTTATGATCAGTGCCCCCGAAAACCCACGAATGACTAGTTTCGGAGCAATTCCTTAATTATACGCCAGTCATACTGATGCGCATGGGCAGTAGTAGGTCTCTATCCTGGAATTTGTCAAATCTGATTTCGGATTCATGATCAACGTCCCTGAAAACTCCCGGGTGACCAGTTTCGGAGCAATTTCTCAATTATATACTAGTCATACTAATGCGCATGCGCAGTAGTAGGTCGCCATCTTGGAATTGGTCAAATCTGATTTCGGATTCATGATAAGCGCCCCCGAAAATCCCCGGGTGCCCAATATCTGATCATTTGGTGATCATTTTTCCCGTCTACTCGACTACTATGTCAGGACAAAGATTTCTTGGAAATGATAAAAACTATAACTTTGTAACCGCGAAATTAGTTTTCTAGCATGGGCTATCAGGAAATGAATGATGTGATCCTTTTCAGCATGGCCCCAAATATAGAAAAATACGCTTCAGTTACGGGTAAAATATTATCAGGCCTTGCTAGGGCACTTATTGATAAAACAAAGATTCGTGATTTCTCGGCACTTTGGGCCAAGTCGAGAAAAACAAAGATCTTTGTCCGTGGCACTCAGGGGGTTAGTTATTTCAGCAGAGTTCTAAGTAAAACCGAGGGAAATTATTGTGTCACTTATAAAGAACTTTTGGCTGTTGTTAAGACCGTGGTACATTTTCATCATTATCTGTACCGTAGGAGATTTTTAATACGAACAGATCATGCTTCCCTTAGGTGGTTACTTTCATTCAAATCCCCCGAAGGTCAGGTAGCTAGATGGTTAGAAAGGCTCGGACAGTACGATTTTGACATTCCTCATCAAGCAGGAATTCATCATGGAAACGCCGATGCTCTCTCTCGAAGACCCGGCGAAGAAATGCCAGTGTGTAAACAGTGTGCAGGATTGTAGAAAAACCAAAACCCCCCTCCTTTATTACGGAAGGTTTCTCTCAAAAATAACCTGTAGGAATGGAGAAAATCTCAACAGGAGGACATCACTTCAACTCAAGTTGAGTCCTGGAAGGAAGCAGAGACTCGCCCAGACTGGCAGGATATATTTTCAGCCGGGCCAGATTTGAAAATTTATTGGGCTCAATATGACTCTATCCTTTTAATTGACGGAATTTCGTACTGTATATGGGAATCTGTAGACTTGAAGGAAATCAGGTGGCAACTTTTGGTTCCTAGGACTCGAGTTCCAGAGATTCTTGCTCTTCATCATGATTCTCCTACAGGCGGAAACTTCGCCTCGAATAAAACTCTGCGCAGAATACGCAACTTCTATTTTTGGCCTTGTTGCCGGTCGGACCTTGAAGATTGGTGCCGAGGACGTCGAATCTGCACGGCGAAGAAAGGACCTCGAGCTAAAGGACATAGTTCTCTTCAAATTTATAAAGTGGGAGCTCCTTTTTGAGAGGATAGCAATGGACACTCTCGGACCTCTCCCGACAACCTATCCTGGAAATAAATATGCTCTGGTTATTGCCGATTATTTCACCAAGTAGCCTAAAGTAGTCCCTCTGGCTAATCAAGAAGCCTCCACTGTAGCTCAGGCGTTCGTTAAAGAGTTTATTTGTGGACACGGAGTTCCTCTAGAACTTTATACTGATCAAGGCCGAAATTTTGAGTCAACCTGAATGAAGGAGGGTACTGAGATTTTAGGGGTTAGAAAGACTCGTACGACTCCTTTGCATCCGCAATCTGACGGCTAATAGAGCGCCTGAATCGAACCTTACTATAATATTTGTCGTCCTTCGTAGAGCAAACTCGAAGAGACTGGGACTCCTGGATGCCTTTCTTCCTCTCATCTTACAGATCTGCGATTCATGAGACGGCAAAACAGATGCTAGCCCTAATGCTTACTGGAAGAAATCTCCGACTTCCGTCAGATTTAGAAAAAGGTCCTGTTCCTGTGCAAAAACAGCATCAAACAGATTATGCTTCTCTTTTGCATATATACAATTTTTTCATCAATCACTTGATGATTTGTTTAATAGTACATAAAAATACACGTATCAATGCATAGAAGTACAAGAAAACTTTAAAATCAAAATATTGAAAGTGATGGTTAGGTTGCTGATTGTGTACGTTGTATGGATACAATAAATGCTACTATATGTATTTATTATACAGCATACATACCCTGCACTTGGCAGCAGTATACAAGTTGCGGCAGAACTTCGTAATACGCAGGTACACAACACACACGTACAAACATACGCACACATTCAACTCTCGAACCAGAGGTAGTGAACTATACAGTGAGACTACGAAGCATCGCACAAAGAGGAGGCCCCGAGTATAAGATACGGTGTGTAACGTATTCCATCTCATTCTTTTGCATGTTCAATCCTACAGATATACATGTTTGTCTCTTTCTACATAACGCCTCAAACTTCCGTGGGCCTTATAACTCAAATCGTTTCTTAAAGAAAAAATTCCAAATATCTAAATAATTTTTTTAGTCACTATTCAAAAATAACAATTTAGCAGAAAATCCACACTATTTTGACTCTGAAGTTTCGATAACACCTTCTCAATAAAATAACCAGGTAAAGTTTCTTATTCATACAGCTGTGTGCAATAACAACGAATTCAGACGTTACATACAAGCGCAGTTTTTATGGTTTTCGTGTTCTGGGGTACTTAGTTAGTTCGGGACCCCAGTAACTCAGGCGCTGGCGTCACCATATCGTTGTTGAACATGCATACTCACCGACGCCACGCATACTACTCTGCACACGGTCGAAGCATCCGCTCTACACGAAGCTCCGCCTCTCGCTCTGTCTCTCCTACTCCTACAGGCATAATGCAATGGGGTACGCGTGCGGTCTCTCTCTCGCCTTGTCTCTCCTGCTCCCATAGCTTTAATACAGTGGGGTACTACTGCTGTCTCTCTCTCGGCCTCCGTCTCTCTTGCGCCTACAGCCGTAGTACAGTGGGGTACTCGCGCGGTCTCTCTCTCGCCGTGTCGGTTAGCCGTTGCGGCCGGTCTCTTTCTTTCACCACTGCACGACCATATAACACTGTCGCACACGTATCCCCTCCAGTAGAAGTACGTGTTTATAGGGCTCATTCTCTGCCGGAATCGGAACTGTTTTGATCGTTTTGTTTTGGTTACATAGATCTTAAAGGTATTGAAATAAAAATTAGAGTAGTATTAAAATGTCGTCTAAAAATATGTGCGTCTACGAAGGATGTACGAACACCAAAAGGAAGGATCCTAATCTCGCATTCCATCGTTTTGCACAAGATGAACAGACGTAAGTCTTGTTTATTTTGATTGAAAGACAATGTATGTCCCTTTAAATGCCGGATAGAAAACAATGAAATCAATGAAAAGTAGGGTGAAATATTTGTAATAGGACGAAATGATGAAATATCTATAATTTTGGGATTGCTCAAATTACTTTTGCACTTGACAGTCGTATTACATAGATTTCTAGATCCGGAAACATCAATTTGGCGCTGCTATCAAGGAAACAGTTTGAGAATGCAGGAATGTGTTGTAAGCAGTTTTCAGACGCTGAGTTTGTCGCGTACGGTACTAATGGTAAGCGAATAATACGAGCTGGTCCACTACTCATTGATGAAGTAGCCATCGTGAATTCCGTGACCGTGAATGCCCCGCTCGCGAATTCTGCGGCCTCGAATACGCTTTTTGCGAACGACGATATCGCGAACTCCGAAGACGCATCCTTGGCTAAGGCAGGCGTGGTGCACGATATCATCGCTAATTTGGAAGCTCTAAATCGCACAGTCACCTTCGATCAAGACACTGCCAACGATGATCTCAAGCCCATCACTGCGGCCACCACTATTGGTGCGCCTGAGAATTTAATTTCGTTAGATAACGCGTCTTTAAATCCTGTGTTAATAAATTCAACTAGCACCCCTCGCGCGAACAGTGAATCTCTAGTATCAGATTTAACGGTTCCTAGCTTAGCACATAAAATTCTCCCGAACAACACGTGCGGTTCGGTTGCACCACGGAAGGAAATCGTGAAAGAAGATATCCCTAAAACGAAACGTTTAATTAAATTCTTGCGCGCCGAGATCAAGAAAAAAAACCAAATTATTGAACAACAGAACATAAAAATAAAAAAAGACGTGCAAGCCTTGGAATTTGCTGAAGCTGCGTTTGAATTGAACGACGATCAGCTCGCTTTCTTAAAGATGCAGATGAATCATGTTAAAAACGGCAGTGGACCGAAGACGAAAAACAATGGGCGCTGTCACTGTATTATAAATCTCCAAATGCTTATAACCATTTGAGAGATACGAAGCATTTGGCCTTACCTTGCGTGATCTTAATTCGATCGTGGGTAAACGATCTGGACTTAGGTCCGGGAATAAACTGTGGAGTTATCTCTCAACTGGCGACAAAAGTAGAGAAAATGACCGAAAACGATGAGCAATGCGTTCTCATGTGGGATGAAATGTCGATCAAGCGACTTCTCGAATATAATTCAAAAGCCGATTTGGTCGAAGGATTTCAAGACTTGGGCGAACTCGGCAGGACGGATACGTGTGCGAATTATGCGCTCGTTTTCATGTTGCGAGGTCTGAAATGAAGGTGAAACAACCGGTAGCTTACGTCATCTCACATGGAAATGTATGCAACGTTGACTTGACGAATAGTCCAAGAGCTACCGACACTTTTGTCCGGCTGATTTCATAGTGGCTGGAAAAATTACAGAAAATAGCCCTGTCGGTATACAATATGAAATCGCGTGCCTGCCAGCTCGGATCGGTTGCGTTTGTTTATAAAAAAATTTTAAGATGCATTTTTAAAACGGTTTCTGAGCTCATCACGATCGGGATGAAATTTTACACACAGGTGCTAAAATCATTACTGAAAATGAATTCGAGTGCCTGCCACTCGAAATCGATTGTAAAATACCGCCTGTCAATCAGAAACCGGCAAAAAAAAAGTGCTTCACCCACCTCATCGCAAACCGCACGAAAAAAATTTAGAATATAGTTTAAAGTGTTCGAAATTCATTGGCGAGTGCCTGTCTCCTCAAAGGCGTTGCCATATGTGCCTGCCAGCCTAATGAAAGTCGCGCGCTTTCGCGCTCTGCGCCTTAGGCAATGAGAGCGTTCTCATTCCGATCCGCACCAAAATTTAATACAAGGTAGAAAAAATGCTTCCAAACTCGATTGCAGGTGCTTGCCTTTACCAATATGTTGTTTCATACCTCCTGCCAGTTTCCCAAAGCAGTGCTCATCGTAAGGCCCTGATGACTTGCTATCTTCTGTTAAATTATCTTGTTGTCATTTCAATTCTATAATACATTACAATGAAAAATGGGGCATTTGCATAAATAAATCAAACTATTTATACATAACAATCTAGTATAGGTTTTTAATTCATAATTTTATTTGTATTTCATTTTTTATCAAACTGCTTCTACATTATTATGCAGTAGACGTTTTTATTTGTATCAAAAAAAGTAATACATTTAATCGCTTGAGGAATCATTGTCCGATAGATCCTCGCTAGTGTCGCTGTCACTCTCGTTGTTTTCAATGCTTTCGGTATTATCTATGGTAACATTCTCTGGTTGTATAATTATATCCTCCGCGAGTCGCGGGATTTGCTCTCCCTCGAACCAAAGGAACGTGTATATACCATTTTTTTCGAGCCATCCGCAATTGGTGGGGCAAAGGGCCGTTGGTTTTTTCAAGTACGCATTACACCAAATAGTTGCTATATACCCAGCTCGCAAAACTTGCTGTTTGAGCTCTGATGGACACGGAGGAATGGTAGACGCATCGAAAGTGGATGCTGTTCTCATGCAATTCTCACGAAAATTTTTCACCTTAAAATTTAAAAAAAAAAAATGGACAAACGTGCCGCGTTGACATTGCGCACCTCCCTAACGCTATACATTTCACATATGAACTCTTCGATTTTTATGAGAGTAGTGTCGTCTATGTTTCCATGGCAACCCCCGAGCCTTGCAAAAGCTATCTTGTATTCTGTTGAATTCTGCAAAATTTTCAGAGGTATTTTTTTTCCCTTTCTGAAAAACGATGGATTGAAATCGCATCCGGTCAAGGCATGGAATTCAGGTAGCGACTTGCACAGATCGGGACTCAACTGCAAGTATAGTTCGTAACATCGACGGATTGCAGAGAATTGGAGACGCCAACATTCATTCAAACTTTTTTTTTGCCGGTTTTTGATTAACAGGCGGTATTTTACAACCGATTTCAGGTGGCAGGCACTCGAATTCATCTTCAGTAATGTTTTTAGCACCTTTGTGTGAAATATCATCTAGATCGCGATGAGCCCAGAAACCGTTTTAAAAATGCAACTTAAAATTTTTTTATAAACAAATGCAACCGATCCGAGCTGGCAGGCACGCGATTTCATATTCTACACCGACAGGGCTATTTTCTGTAATTTTTCCAGCCGTTATGAAATCAGTCCGATAAAAGTGTCGCTAGCTCTCGACCTAGAAACTAGTACTGAAACTTTTAAATGCATCACTAACGATTGGTCTCAAAGTCCGTTTTATGGTTTGCGATCAAGGATCTAACAATCGCGCAGCGATCTCCCCATTGGGCGTAACCGAGTTGTTACCGTTCATCGAAAGAGGCGGCCGCAAGATTCATTTCGGTTTCGACATTCCGCATTTAATTGAAAGCATTAGAAACAATTTGATTCCTACAGATTTCCTCATTGGCAAGGATCGCGTTTCGTGGGGTGTATTTCGCGAACTCCAAAACGTTGAGCGTGGTCTTATGTGCAAAGCGGCTCCTAAATTAACCGATCAACACATTATAGATCCGAATAACTTTCATAAAATGACGGTGAGCCTCGCGACTCAGATATTCAGCCACTCCATTTCGGCTGCGATTAACGCTGGTAAGTTAACAGGTGATCTGAAGCATCCTAACTTCGTTGCGGCCGCGGACTTTGCAAAAAAAATCAATAACTTATTCGATTGCTTGAATAGTCGCTCTCTAAACAATTCGAACCCTTTGCGATGCGCACTGTCGACCGCGCAACCACAAGTTGAGAAATTCCTTCAAGATTGCCTCCCGTGGTTCGAAAATTGGACCGTTGACGTTGGTAACAACCCAGTATGCTTCGAGAGCTTAAGATTGACCGTCCGAAGCGCTTTGCAGCTGGGTGAAGACATGAAAAGTGAAAATACGCTCTATTTAATCACGTCGAGATTGAATCAGGATCCGTTTGAAAATCTTTTCGCCGTTATACGAAACCGCGCCGGGCACGGCAATCCATCAGCAATGTCCTTCCGTCGAAACCTGCAGTACGCCATGACGGCCAATGTTATAAAACCACCGTCAGGGACAAATTGTGAAGTCGATGACACCACAGAACTGCTCGCGGACGGCACTAACGTGCAACGCCAAGCTGCAAGCGCAGACGAGACGCGAAACGTCAACAGAAACTCCGATATTTACTTGAAGATCGGTCAATCGTCGACGAGTTCAACGAACTATCTGAGATAGAGGAAGCTATAGATTATAATATATATGAGAAGTACGCTTCAGTGAAAATCCTCGAGGAGTGTTTACTGAAGTACGTTGCCGGTTATCTTACACACAAGTGCTTGCTCCAATTCGATTGTGAAGCGTGCGAGCACAGTTTGACCAGAGCAAATCAAAATTTCGAAGAAATAAACGATCTCTTGATCTTTTGGAGAGCATTTCAAAATCGCGAAAATCAAGATCTCGGTTCTTTGCGAGTTCCAACCGATCTATTTCACGAAGTTATCATTACCGCATATAAAGTTTTCAATTCACGTTTTTCTAAAGTCTGGCACATGAAGGATCTTTCACAGCACCTTGTGACTTGCATCAGCAATGCTGTGGTCAAGAACCACCTCGATTTTTGGCCCGTTGACGGCGATTGCTCATTTCACCGCGAACACATTATTAAACTCTTTGTGCGCGTGAATTTATTTAATTATCTTAAGTGGATTTCCCGGGACATGCGAGACGCCGCGAATCGCAAACGATCGATGCTTCCAGCCGCGGAGAAACTGAAGCGAAAACTCCTAAAGGTCTCTCATCAATGATTGGTGCACTAGAATAGGGACTATTAAACTTTTGGCCCTCCACCACGAACGTAATATGGTCGGAAACAGTTTATGTTTGAAATGCGTATCGCGTTAGTAATGGAAAAAGTCGTGAGTGACAAGTTGACGACCCTTTGCAATTTCAAAAGGCGAATAAGGGCACATTTCTTTTCGCCGTTTCACTAGAGAAACCGTTTCAATCAGAAATAATGTTGCTATTGAAAAATTAAAAATATAATAGCATTAACGCCGGAAAAATGTCCTCATCTGTTTACAACAATTACATCACCTCTCTATTCAGTGTAATAACCATCTGTTCTTAATACAAATTTTGGCGGATTCATTCTTTTGGCATTAGTTTCCATGATTTTTTCATACAGTTTGTTTGGAAATTGTGCCGAGGAAAATCTGGGGAAGGGTGAATTAGTTGGGAGAGATGCTTTCAAAGAAAACGAAACCTGAATTGTAGGTACGCTGACTAGAGTTTTAGTCAGTGTAGAAGAGTTTCCGGAAAGCAACGAAGATGTGAATCGCAGACGAGGCGTATCTATCGCGCGGGAGATGGCCGAAGAGCTGACCGCTCACAGCGCGTTGCCGCGTGTTTTACACGCATTCGAGACTTATTGATTGCGCGGAAGATGACCGAAAGAGCTGACCGCTCACAGCGCGTTGCCGCGTGTTTTACACGCAATCGAGATTTATCGATTGCGCGGAAGATGACCGAAGAGCTGACCGCTCAGAAGAAAGCCGAACGAAAGAAGAAGTTGCCGATTCGAAGCCGAACAGAAAGTTAACACGAGTAATACCGAAGCAGAGAACAATCACAGGAGGAAAACAGACCGAAATGGTCGAAGGGTATTCGACGACTGAATTGGCAAGGGCGACGCAGGCAGGAACAATAGGAAAAAAAGGAGGGGGGAGAAGCACGCTGGCCGGCGAGTCTGGTCGAACGTCCGAGTTGACGAGCGATCGAGCACGCCGGTTAAATTCCCCCCATCCGCGGTAATTTCACTTGAGACTTTCCTGAACACAGTTCATGCCAAAATTAACGCTTAACAAAGAATAGCATGTGCCTGGTGGATATACCATTTCAGCAAGACACTAAGGAAAGGATTTCTTTGATTCAAATACATTTTTCAATTTGATCAAATTTCTTTAAATATAATTATATAATTATAAGTATTCAAATAAACCAAGTAAATTTATTTGAATGGAATACATTTTTTTTCTGGATGGAGTTGGTCCCATTTTTCCCATACAGTTAATGCTAACAAGGCGTGTCCGTCAAACATGACGTTTCACCGACAATTCAATACTTTTGGTGGATACGTCCTTTTAATATTTGTCCAATGAATAATTACTGCCGGAAGGCCATATAAACAATGATTCAAAAAAGAGCATTTTACGTTTCCCCCATTTTCCTATCAAAGAGTATAAAAAAAAAAATTGGCATTCTGCCATTTAAACCGCATTCTCTTGTCACGTGCGGAGCGGTCTCGCACGCGACGACTTCAACCCTCTAAGTACTCGCCGAGGTTTATATTTATTTCCTTCGTGGGTTGGGAGGTAAACGTCCTCTACAGGGCGTTCCCCGGGAATAGGATTGGAGGATTTCAATTATCGTACCAATGTTTATGATGGAAAAGCCAAATTAAAAATGTTTAATAAGTCAAGTGAACCAAAAGCAGAGAATTCTTGAAACAAGGGAGCTTACAATTTGTTCTAAATCTAGTTGGTTCCACTCATTTAATTACTCACTTTTCGGTGGTTACAGTTCGAATGGCTCACACTCTCACACGATTATACTCTATAGCAACACTCACACACGCTTATCACTACACTTCTCTATGGAGTTCGTGGCTTGACGTTTTGCACTTATTACTAACTTCGGAGACTGACGCCGCGACGCGAGATGCTTCGGAATACCGCTTGTAGAATCGGAGGGGTTCCCGCTCTGATCGTCGGTGATTCCAAGTCTGATACTCTTCACGCAGCAGCTCTGAAGGAGCCCGGGTTCCGTAGATGTCGTTCTTAGCTGTCTCTAATGGGGACTGACTTCGCTCGCTCGTCCGACACCCCTTGGAACGTCGGGCGGCGAGCGAGGTTTTCGCTGAATTTACAATTCGAGGTTTTCGCTAAATACACAATTTTGGAACAAAGGCTCGCCTCGCGACAGTCATCGTCGAAGCGCGTGATTTCGCGCTCGCCTCATCCCGGTGTTGATTACACCCGGGATCCGGCGGGCGCGAAGACGCTGACGTTGCTGGCCGTCCAACTACGCCGTTGCGCTCGGTTACTCCACGAACTGTTCATGATGAAATATTTTATATAGACTAACTAATATATTTATGCTATGCTTCTTTGTTTCTAAGATAATAATTGACATAATCGGTGATATATTCTGGGTAAATATGCGGCGCTCGTGACACTCCCACCGCTCACATCCCTTTTCAATTACTCACGCGATATTATTCTTGAATTTTGTTGTGCCTCATTATCTAACATCTCTGTGCTATAACCGTGATCTGTTGAAACGCGTGGTGAACCAAGAGCATATCTCTTACAATATTTAACGTGTAATCGAGGCAGTGACGAGCCACGGTTCCTTATCTCTGCGTGTACTATGCGTGTGCACACACAAACAGACACGCACACATAGGTATTTAGAAACGTTTTTTTTTTCATTATGCGTGAAGTTAAAAAAAAAAAAAGAAGTCACAACTATTACTGACCACGTTTCAAAGCGACTGCGATTTTTGCTTATAGTTTAACTTATTCGGCCCCTGCTGTACACATTGAGAGGTGGATGCACGATTAACTTTAATCATATTAATTCTAGCATGAATATATTGGTTCTCCATTTTCAAAGAAATATCGCTTTTGGCCGTTAATTGGTACATGGTCAATAATAGGTATATTAAACTTAAGTTCGGTACACTCGATAGGCATTTCAAAGTTAATCTGCTTTAACTTATATGCTACAATCCCAATCCCACCCGCCCTCTTCAGTACGTCCTTTCACCCTCGATGGAAGAGACCCACCAACTTCCCGGGGTTTCCATTGAGTAATTTTAGCTCACGCACGTTTTTTTTTTTATTCGACATTTTCCATTACGCATTCCTAATTGCGCATTTTGCATTATTTGTACGAGGTCATGCCTATTTTACTATATTTTTTTCCTCTTCCACTTTCATAGGCCTTGAAACTAATATTATTGTGGTAAGCGTAAACTAAAATTAGCCAAAGTGGGTACAAACGATAATACACTGCGAAAAATGACTATTTGCAACTGTACATAGGCAAGCTGCGTTCATTCATTTTTCTTCGGTTCAATAAAAATTCAGAGAAGATAGAAAAATAGCTTTAATAATGTCAGTATAAAATGCCTCGTTAATTGCAATTACCAAGAAAGTGAATTTTCATTTTGTCAATTGGAACATCAAAAACAATTATTGTTACAGTTGACAAAATAATAATTGTCACATACTTTGATGGATTAACTGAGATATATTGCACAATGTTTGGGCCCTTTTATTCCCTCAAAATTATCTCAATTCTGAAATAAAATTGCATATTAAACGATGCAAATTATATGGAAAAAAAAAGAAACTGGGATCGAATCCGCGACCACATGCGCTCGGTCCACAGCGTTATCCTTTCGGCTACTTCGTGTATTTTTGAATTCAACATAAAAGTTATTATACTAACGGTGTTGACCTTTCGCTCAAGATTTGGATGGGTATTTTGGGTTTATTTATTATGTCATTTGGATTTATTTATACATATTAACCGTTTATTTACGTCTCTCATTGATGAATTTAGCTTCCCTTTCATTTCTTGTGCCATGTGTAAAACGGCGATAGACGCCATATACCATATACGGCTCTCTCTCTCGAGCGAGCGAGCGAGCAAGGGAGAGAGAGTGGGTGAGCCGACTGGGCCCACGGTCTTCCGTGGGCATGCCCAACCAAGAGTGACGTCATGATATGACTGCGACGCTGGGAAGCGGCTGCTAGCGTCGGAAAAAACTTGTCCTCACGCGAAGCATAAGAACTGCGCTTCTATGTAACGTCGGAATTCGTTGGCAGTAACTTGTTTCTAACCTATCTTCTAAGCAGTGGTCTGTATCAGAACACGTGGTTTTTTCAGAGAACATAAATGATGACCAAAAATAAGACATATGCGGTCGTTATATTGATTAACGTTGGATCAACAAAAATAGAATCGGCTTCAGGTACCGTCAAATTGGTTGAAAGATAATGCTACCAAATGTTGGTGGCCAACCTCGAAAAATGTTGGGCCGCATAGCTTAAAAAGAACAACACCAGATAAAAACTACCCTACAAAGTGGCAATTACATAACGTACAGTGTTTGGGATTTTATGGTGAGAATGTTGGATAATTATATGTAATATTTTAGTTCAACAAATTATTTATTATAGTTGGTTTCTTTTTCCACGACAGACAGCGTCTCATATGCTCGGCAAAAGGCCAATGGTATTTCTAGCGGTGACCAATCTTCCCTACCAGTTGCAATGCAGAAAGTTGGTTGCTTAAGTACAATGAAGGAAGAAAAACAGATTGAGAAAAAAAATATCTTGAACGAAAAAGTGAATTTTCTGCGGACAAGAAACCAGGTAAAGAATCTAGTCGTTAATCACAATATTTTCTGACTTTCCACCTGCTAACCGATTTTTGCATCAGTCTGTAAACTTTAAAACCGAAGAATATTTTCATATGCTCAGTCTAATTGCTACAATAATTACTTTGCAGTCTGCGAAGATTTGATGGTCACATTGACAGCTTCGCAGTAAGTGAAATTTTGCCACAGCAAAAATTTCGCAGCCTGTGAGAATGTGCCAGAGCAAACACTTTGCAACTTGTTGAACTTTGCGACAGCGAAAGCTTCGCAACTTGTTAAACTTTGTCACAGCGAAAGCTTCGCAACCTGTGAAAAATTGCCACAGTGAAAGCTTCGCAGCCTGTTGAACTTTGCGACAGCGAAAGCTTCGCAGCCTGTGAAAATTTACTACATCGACAGCTTCGCAGTGTGTGAAAGCAATAACAGTTTCTTCTACCTTCACCCAACAGCAAGTTTTTCATTTGTAATCATGAAGAAATCGAAGACTAAAGAATATTTTTTACGCTCAGTTATTTATGTTCATATGCGAAGCTGTCAATATAGCAAATTTTCACATGCTGCGAAGCTTTCGCTGTGGCTAATTTTTACAGGCTGCGATGCTTTCGCTGTGGTGAAGTTTCGAAGGCTGTGAAACTTTCGCTGTAGCAATCAAATCTTCGAAGACTGCAAAGTTGAAAATAATATTCTTTAGTCTCAAAATTTACTAATGCAAAATTTGCTAGCGGATAGTAAGCCACAAAATATGCTCATTTCAGTTTCATAGACAATATAGTTTCATTATTATTTATTGTAGACAATTATTCGGCTTCAGATGAGTCGGACAGGGAGGTTGTGACCGATAAGATCCAGAGTCCGCCAAAGTTGGAAAAAAACTTTTGGACTCCTTCTCAGGTTAATACGAACCCAATCGAGGAAAAAACAAGTGGCGTTAAAGTAATCAGCCACGTTACACTTCCAGAACATTATGATTTCAAAAAGATTTCATCACATTCAACCCAACTCCAAGGTTCGTAATGATGATTTTATTGTATGACACATTTTTTTCATGATGTAAAAATATAAAACAATTTCATAAAAAAATGATGAAATTTGATTTTAAGAACGATCAAAAGAAAGGAATTATTGTTCTAAAAATTAAAAAATTATCAAGATTATTTAATATAATTAAGTTGCAGTAATAATTTGTAATTTCTTCAATTTCAGAAAATGCCGAACATCCTACCACCAACTTTTCGGACGACATCAATGGCAATTTAATGTCGTCTTTGTTTTTGGAAGGTCCATGAACGAAGGATTTTTTGAACAGTATGTATGGGAAATTAGAATTATATTAATGACGTTGCCTATGCCTAGAAGAGCGCGCGCGAACAGACTCACGATTTTCCTTTTCATTTCCTCATTTTTGAAGACAATTGGGTTCTCAGGGGGTCATTTTGAAGATAAAAAATAGATCTGTGTCGTCTGTTTTGCCAAATTTTCAATTTCGTTTTCAGATTTGCGAAAAACGTACTTGAAAGTACGTTATTTTTGAAGTGAGACACAGCGGACACTGAACTTTTTTTCAAAATTCGGTACAACATGCGACACAGATCTATTCTTTATCTTTAAAATGACCCCCTAAGAACATAATTATCTTCAAAAGTGAGGAAATGAGAAGAAAAATCACGAAGCATAAAACAGCAAATTTCTCGCGCAAAAGGCGGGCGCTTGCTAGCGCCACGACCGCGTTGGCCGGCGACCATGCGAATTACAGGCGAGGAGAGTAGACTCAAACCCCACGCTACTGTGGCGTTCGAGCCACCTTCCTCGCTAGGGAATGCTCCCCAGCGCGACGACAGCGACAAGCGGCAGAGACGAAAACAAGAATTGCGACCACGGAGAATTTTCTCGCTGCTTCGAGAGGTCGAAAAATAACGAGCAGAACTCTCCCCTTTCGATCACGGCAATGGCTGTTTCTCTTGCTTTAATATTAACAAAATTTATGATATCAAAACAATAAATAAACACTGGTTAGTTGGTAACGTCATTATAAAGTGCAGCGTTTGTCTACAATCATTTCTAGCTATAAAAGCACGAACCCGTACAATTGGTGACCCCGACGTGATCAATCTAACCTTATAAGAAAGACGTGCAGCGAAAACGCAAAAATGATGCAACACTCTCCAAAGAAAGGTGCCATTGGCGGCAATGAACCAGGCGACGAGGGCGGACAATCAAGTGAATCCCAAGATTGCCAGGACGGGCAAATCATGCCCCCGCAAAGTGGGCAAATCACGAGGCAATCGACCGACGACGGAAGACGAAATCCGCCGAATCGGGCGCCAGTGCACTTCGACGAGAACGTCATCTCGGTAGTGAACAAAATCCAGCTCACTCCGTTCCGGACCGAGAGATCGGACGTGTGGTTTTTCATCGTGGAATCCGACTTCGATACGTCGAGGATTACGAAGGACGAGCACAAGTATACCGCGGTCCTCAAGGCGTTGGACTCTCGCAAGCTCGACGAGATTTCTGACGTCATCCTACATCCGCCGGCAACAGACAAATATAAACACCTAAAAAAGGTAATCATTCAACGATTCTCGAAGTCCAAGAAGCCACAGCTTTCCAAACTGCTGAACGATCTGCCGCTCGACAACAAAAAACCGTCTCAACTCCTCCGCGAGATAAAAGATCTCGCCGCAGGGAGGCCTGAGTGACTAGATCCTGCATTCCATGTGGATCATGCGGATGCCTCCGAACCTCCAACCGATGCTAATGATGTCCGGAAACATAGACCTCGACGGCCTGGCCGAAATGGCTGACAAGGTGATCGACTCGCTACGCTACTCACAGGTGATGGCCACGAGCACCACCTCTCCGGAAATGAATCAGAGCTGCACTGCCTGCGAAAAACTCACCGATGAGATGAAAGAGTTGCGACAGATGTTCGCGCAATTTTTGAGGGTTTCACAGTCAGGTGAGCGAAACAACAATTATAACAATAAAGCAGGAAATCAAAGACGCTCGCGATCCAGATCAGGGTCCCGCACGCGCGCTCCTGGAATCTGTTTTTTCCACACAAAATTTGGTGACGCTGCATACAAGTGCACCCCGCCATGCACCTATCAGTACAAACAGAACCAGGGAAACTAGACGCGCTGTCGCCAGTCCAGGCTCTCGGTGACAGCAACGACGACGCCAGCCGTGGTCCACAGCCTGAAATGCGTCTAACTATCCACGATAAACTCACTAACTTCGCTTTTCTCATAGACTCAGGATCCTCGGTCTCGGTTATTCCAACTAGGGTCTTGAAACAAAAACAAAATCAACGCGGAAATGACCTTTACGCCGCAAACAATACGGTCATCAAGACATACGGAGAGAAAGTGATGGTCGTCAACCTCGGACTTCGCAGGGAATTTCGGTGGCCATTTATAATCGCAGATACGCAATCGGCAATCATCGGAGCGGACTTTATCGCACGTTTCGAAATTCTCATCGACCTAAAAAATCGAAGGTTGTTGGACCTCGAGACTTCCTTAACCTCACGGGGGAAGGTCGTCGCAACATCAATTTACGACATCTTCACGGTCAACAAAGAGGGTGAGTACACCGACTTGCTGAACACATACTTTGACAAAAGCAGACCAAAAAAAAAAATCCCTTGCAGAAACAAACAAAGTTGAGCATTACATTCAAACAACGGGACCACCAATAGCACAGCGGCCAAGAGGAGTAGTCGGGGAGAAACTAAAAGTCCTCAAAGAAGAGATAATATATCTTCTCGAGCAAAATATGATCCGGCCATCCAGCAGTCCATGGGCCAGCCCTGTGCACTTGCAACCAAAATCGTCTGGAGGCTGGAGACTATGTGGCGATTTTATAGGATTGAACGCAGTTACCACCCCTGATCGTTACCCAACGGGCCACAGCCATGATTTATTCCAGGCGTTACACGGAAAAACAATATTCTCTAAACTTGATCTGTCTAGAGCTTATCACCAGATACCCATGGCCAACGAGGATGTCGAGAAGACCGCGGTCACAACGCTAATCGGCTCCTTCGAATTTTTGGTCATGCCGTTCGGCTTGCGTAACGCGTCACAAACCTTCCAGCGCTTCATGGATAATATCTTCAGGGACATCAAGTTCGTGATCGTCTACATCGACGACATCCTGGTATTTTCCACGAGCCCAGAGGAACATCGACGGTACCTAAAAACAGTATTCAAAAAACTTCGAGATAACGGACTATCGCTGAACTGTGACAAGTGTGTTCTAGGCAAGGCGGAACTGACATTCCAAGGATACGAAATCAACAAGGAGGGATACAAACCACCAGTCGACAGAGTCAAGGCAATCGTCGAATTCCCAAAACCTGAAACGATTAAGGACCTGAGAAGATTTTTAGGCCTGATCAACTACTTTCGACGATGCATTCCGAACGCAGCAAAAGTCCAGGCTCCTCTCAACGAATTCTTCACGGATTGAAGAAAAAACGACAAACGAAAAGTACCTTGGACCCACGAGACGGAAGAAGCATTCAAGAAGTGCAAACAAAGCATAGTCGACGCAACTCTCACTCGATTTCTGTGTCCGGAATCTCCACTGTCGTTAACAACCGACGCTTCTGACAATGCCATCGGAGCCACGCTAGAACAAAAGGAAAATAACGAATGGAAACCTGTGGGATTCTTCTCAAAAAAACTTACCTCGGCGCAAAAGAACTACAGTACCTACGACAGGGAACTGTTGGCGATTTACGAGGCAATTCGATTCTTCCATCACATTTTGGACGGCAGGAACTTCGTAGTTCGCACCGATCACAAACCACTGACATACGCCTTTAAACAAAGGGGAGAAAAAACATCTCAACGATTACTTCGGCAACTTGATTATATTTCGCAATTTACGACGGAAATAATTTATGTCAAAGGCGACGAAAACGTGGTCGCGGACGCTCTGTCGCGAATCGAACAGATCAACCAAATCGACATGCCCAAAATACTATCAGCTTAGACCATCCTCGAAGCGCAGCAACAGGACGACGAACTCCAAGAGCTTTTGGGAAAACCAACAGCATTAAACTTGCAACTCCTGTCGGTCGAGCCGGATGTCGAGATCTTCTGCAACGTGTTCGAAGGACTCGTTCGCCCGTACATCCCGAGGTCACTGCGAAAAAAAGCGTTCGACTCAATACACGGACTGTCGCATCCAAGCGGTCGCAACACTGCGCGAATCATAAAACAAAAATACGTCTGGCCAGGCATAAAAAAAGACGCTCTCGACTGGACGAGAAGCTGCGATGCCTGCCAAAAGTCAAAAATTCATCGCCACAACCGCTTCGAGCCAAACCACATCGACGTGCCAGCTGGACGCTTCTCGCACATCAACATGGACATAATCGAGCTTCCCACGGTCAACGGATACCGGTACTGCCTCACCATAATCGACCGGTTCACACCATGGCCAGAGGCGATCCCGCTAAAAAACATAACAGCCGATACCGTCGCCAGTGCGTTCTTTAACCACTGGATCAGCCGGTTCGGCACTCCACTCTCCATCACAACTGATCAAGGCAAGCAGTTTAGATTCTCGCTGTTTGCTTCTCTAGCCAAACTCATCGGGGCGAAGAAAATTCGCACAACAGCGTACCACCCAGCATCCAATGGCATGGTGGAGAGATGGCATCGAACGTTAAAAGTAGCGCTCATGTGCAATCGACAAGTTCCCTGGACGGAGCTACTTCCGACGGTGCTCTTGGGCCTACGCACAGCCTTCAAAGAGGATCTCGGTGCATCTTGTGCCGAGATGCTTTACGGCACCACACTACGAGTACCTGGAGAATTTTTCATTAACCAAGATCTTCCGGCCGACCCCTAAATCTTCATCGAGAGATATCGGGAATTGATACGAGGGATTCGACCTACGCCTACGGCTCACCACAACAAAGCACGATTATTCGTTCTGAAGGACCTGTATCGATGCTCACACGTGTACCTACGAGTCGACGCCGTCAAACCACCTCTGGAACCGCTCTACGCGGGCCCCTACAAAGTCATACGACGACTCGACGATCGAAGATTTGTCATCAACGTCGATGGCCAAGAAAAAACAGTTTCGGTGGAACGATTAAAGCCGGCGTACACGGCGAAGGAAGAAACAGCAACACAACCCGAAGAAGACCACATCCAACCGCATCAGTGGGGATCGATGATGGACAAACCTATAAAAACATATAAAAAAAGGTTTCGTTCTCCGACACTAAAGTCTCGCTCACTGAAGGGGGAGTAGATGTGGCGGTCAAGCCACCTTTCTCGCTAGGGAATGTTCCCCAGCGCGACGACAGCGACAAGCGGCAGAGACGAAAACAAGAATTGCGACCACGGAGAATTTTCTCGATGCTTCGAGAGGTCGAACAGTAACGAGCAGAACTCTCCCCTCTCGATCACGGCAATGGCTGTTTCTCTTGCTTTAATATTAACAAAACTTGTGATATCAAAATAATAAATAAACATTGGTTAGTTGATAGCGTCATTAAAAAGTGCAGCGTTTGTCTACAATCATTTCTAGCTATAGAAGCACGAACCCGTACACTACAATTCCCCTTTTTCGAATCCCCGTCGCTCGGCACATGGATAGTGTTCCGCGCTTTTATTTTTCTATCATGTTTTTCATTATTTCGAGTCAGTATTTATTCCCGCGATGACTAAGAAGAGAAGGAAGCTGTCTTTGAAGAAGAAGAAACGACCCAGCATAAAGATTTTGACTAAATTTCAAGAAAAAATGAGGTAATAATACTAATAATAATAAAGTTTATTGCTTCAAAGGAATACATGTTCCCATAGCAAGGGAGAATCACATTTACATAAAAATTAGGAGTGCTTATAAATTAGATTAATTCAACATTAATAAAAGAAAAAATAAATTATTCATATAAAATCAAAGCTCTTATTGCACATGCGCTTCGCGCAAAATAGAAAAGAGGTTTAATGAGCTTGTTTGTGGGTTTGAGGATGTCCTGGAGGGAAGAGGAAGGTCCAATATTAGTTGCTAGGAATTGTTTACGAGGTTCCATGAGTACCGGGCATTTCAGCAGAAAGTGTGCGAGAGTGTCCTTGTCGTCGCAGTTGCAGATGGGGCATTTTTTACTACAATCGAAAACATACTTGTAGTTATTCACTTTAATTGAACAGTAGTAGCAGCTGGCCAGTCTGAGCTGGGTGAACAGTCTAGTCGCATAGAAGTGAGTTCTGAGGCATAAGTAGCTGTTGTCTGCTCTCACTGGGGTGTACGGCGTCTGTAGGTAGTGCAAGTTCTTTGCTATTCTCAGATCTTGCTGGCGCAGGAAGATTTTGTAGTGATTCAAGAAGACTTCCTCCTTTGAGTACCTACCATGGATGTTCAGGTTGGGGAGGTCAAGAGCTGTCATCGGCGAGGCTTCGGTGATGAGCGAGAGAAATTTTTTAAACCAGTTTGTTTTGGCTGAGCAGGCATCATCTTTGGCAAGATGTGCAAGTCTGTACAGACAGATTTTTGGTAGGCGAGTGTCATCCGTTTTGAGAATTTTGATAATATACCTCCAGGTGGCTTTGACCACAAAAAAGGCCAGGGGAGGTCTGTTGAATTCCGCTCTGAGCAGCGCATCAGCTGTAGTCCTAGGCAGACCGAATACTTGCTTTATAAAGTCGCACTGACCTTTTTCTATGAGGTCCAGGTGTGACAGAGCCCAAATAGGTGATGAATATAGGAGAGTCGCTGCGACGATGCTGTCAAACAGTTTAAACATACTATCCACTGAATCGACTTTGGACGCGTAGATAATCGAGGCAACCATGCTCAACGCAGCTTGAGCTTTTTGATAGCGTTCAAGGCTGTTTGTCGGCTGAAACCACTGGGAGAGAAGGTCAATCCAAGGTATTCATAGCTATCAACAATGTCTAGATCTTGATCCGCGAAGTGAAATCTCAAGTTATCAGAGATCCGACCGGCTTTTCGGCAACATGCTATTTTTGTTTTGGAAGTATTTACTACTAATTTATTGGCTTGGCAATATTTGTGAAGGAGGTCTATCTTTCTCCTCAGGTCAACCTCCGAGCTGCCCAATAAAGCTAAATCGTCTGCGTAGAATAATAAGAAAATGTCCGAGAAGCCATCCAAATTCACTCTTTCACAGCCATTCTCCCTCAGGAAGTCTTCCAGATCAGCGATAAATAGTATCAAGAGCATTGGGCTTAAAATCTCGCCCTGCAATACACTTTCTGATGAGAGGAATTCGCGTGTGTATTCGTTGTTGTTTCTAACAGTGAAAGCGGCAGTGTTATAAATATTTTTTAGTATCCTAACAATTTTAGCGCTGATGCCTACTGTGTATAATTTGAGCCAAAGTAAGTCATGGTTTAGCGAGTCAAAGTCTCTTATAAACTCAACAAATAAGATGTATAGTTTAGCTTTTCTCTGTCGTAGGCGAAGTTGTGTAACGGTCATCAGATTGAACAGATTATCTGAGCAGCCTTTTTCCTTTTGGAACCCAGCTTGCGATTCAGGAATCACATTTGTGGCCTTGGCCCAGTCTCAAGTCTTTTGTTGATCATGAATGTGAACAGTTTAGTAAAGTGGTTAATTAGCGCAATTCCTCGGTAGTTCGACGGGTCAAGTTTGTTACCTTTCTTGTGTAGCAGCGTAATTGTGGAGGTAAACTAGCCTTCCAGGATCACTTCATGCTCAAGCACCTTGTTGAAAAGACAGAGGACATAATATTTCCAGTTCAGAGGCAGGGCTTTGTAGGCTTCATTTTTTATGTTGTCGGGGCCTGTTGCCTTGTTCAGCTTGCTTAGCTTGATCGCCTGGTTCAATTCTTCTAGGGTAAAATCGGTGTCCAGCGATGGGTCGGAGACTCCATAAAACGTGTAATTGCTCCGGTTTTTGGGTGGGGTGTGCTCGGCGAAAAATTTTTCCCACGTAGTAATGTCAATTGGGTTGGTATACTGCGTAGGTAACCTCCTAAAGAGTCTGGCTGCCTTCCAAAATTCGGCGGAGTTTTTTACATTAGCTAATTTATCGAGTGTGACCTTGCTAAGCTGTGATTTCTTTGCTTTGATGAGGGCTTTGTGTTTTTTCTTTGTCGCTAAATATTGGTATTCAGCACTGCCGAGGAAGGTTTCATCTTAAGCCAGCTTGAATAGTCGTTTAAGCTCGTTTTTTGAGGCTCTGCATTCTGCGTCGAATCAAGGTTGCGTTTTCTTTGCATGACTTGAGAGACGGATTTCACGGGTGAGCCCTCCGCGGTTTGCTGCACCTTTTACGGCTTCCTGCAGGTTTAAGTTGAGCTCATCTACTGAGAGACAGGAAAAATCAGCACAAATTTTAGACGAGTTGCACATATCCCTCTTGGAGGCGTCTCTTGTATGTTGATTCCAGATATATTGAGTTTTGTTGACACAGTAGCCCTTGTTGGGTGACGTCGCAGTATAAGTGTTGGATGAGTAGAATTGCAGCCAAAGTGGGAAGTGGTCGGAGCCACTTTCTATTTGAAGTACCTCAAGATTCTGAACTAATTCTAGAAACTGGATATTTGTAATTACGAAGTCAATGATACTATTGCTTTTGCCTAAAAAGGTGTATTTGCCTGGAGAGTCGCTTGGGGTTCTACCGTTGATGAAGTGCATTAGATTATTCTGGGTGAAAGAAAGCAATTTCTGCCCCCTTGCTTCAATTTTTGTATCAGCAGATGCTCTGGTTACAGTTAGGTTTGTGCCTAATACAAGATCTCCAGGGATGTCATCCAAAGTCCCAATGTGAGCGTTGAAGTCACCCGTGAGGACCGAAGGCAAGTGCCCATGTATCTCATTCACCTCGTCGATTGATTGTTGAAGTGAATCTAGGGAGGCCTCCATATTGCGCAGCGGTCTGATGTAGATACATGCTAAGATAAAAGAAAATAAACCAGCAGAGACAAGAGCGAAAATCCAACTATCAGATTGATTAATTACCCTTATGTCTAGGTCGCTTCTAGCAATTATAGCTATCCCGCCGCTTGCTCGTCCCATATTCTTTTCTTTGATTGCTGGTGAGATTAGGGTGGTGTATTCATGCCACTCAGAGGGAAGATTGAAATTGCCAGTTGCCCAGGTTTCGCAGATACAGTAAATGTCGACATTCTAGAGAGGTTGAAGCTTTATCAGATTTTGTAGACCTCTAGCATTCCAGGACAGAATATTTAGCTATTTTTGGCGTTTTGAGGCACCTTATTCTAGTCTTATCATATCAATTGCATGTTCACTCTTCAGTTGGCTTTGCATGATTTGTGTTTCAAGCTTTGCGTTGTTGCAGTTCATATGTTCAGTTAGTCTCTCAAACATTTTGGCAATGGACAGGGCCTCAGGGGACATATTCTCAGTAGTATATACTACTGAAGTTGTCTGGCTGTTTGTAATCTCAGTAGGCTGGGCAGTGTGTGGGGACGTTTCCGTGTCCATGTTACTTAGTGAATGATGAAGACCTGTATGCATTTTTTTCATTTGTTGCGAGCATTCAGTAAAATCAGGCATCGACGACTCTGACCCGTCTTCTTCTGATCTTTTCCTCTTGAAAAAGTCTTCAATTTGTCCGCAGGAACTAGCTCTCTCACGAGTAAATGTGAGAGGTTTAGGTAGTCTACCTTTCGATTTGTTTTGATCGGTGCAGGGTATGACTTGCTGTTGACGTATCTTCGGAGTAAATTTCATGCAGTCAGGTACCCTTTTGCGAGTACAGCTGGCAGCACTTTCTCCCGGAGTTGGATTTTCAGGCCCGCGATTTTCCACAGCCGACATAATCTCCAAAATGACTCGGGTTGATTTTATGACTGATTAAATAAAAGTTGTCGCACGGATATCACTTGTTTATTTATGCAAATCGTAGAATAAATCGAGATTCAAGTATATTTAGACAACACAGTACGTAAGCACTGCGAAAGCAGCAAGAATTCAGGAAATTAAAACAGAGCACTTCGGACCAGCGTCCGTACACAATCAAGCGTCTCGATGTCTCTCTCGGAAAAAATGAGGTAAATCGAATTATTTATATGATTGATGTCGCACCCTCTCTGACTTCGAGATTCAATCACATGAGTACGAATAATCGCAGGGCTTTAATCTAAGGAGGTACTTTCAAGAGCCGATATTGCTGTTCATAATAGCAGTATAAATTCATTCTCAAGTTTTTTATACATACGAAAATATAAACTAGAATGCATTGTGACGTGTGGTACTAGTCCGGTTTGCATCAGTCGCTAAAATATGTCATCAATTTGTTACGTGTTCAGGTTGAATGATCGCAATCACTATTCGGGAATTTGCATTAGTGTTTACACTTTGTCGATCATAAGGAATATTCTTATCACTTATTGTGACTACCTAAGTATCCAAGATTATATTACAGGTTATCCGGCAAAATTTTCCATACAAAGTGAATACGGCGCGAACGTATTAGGCCACTGAAATACGCGCGTTTTGTTTTTAGAAATAAACTTGACGTAATTCTGGGGTAATCGTACATGCATACATTACCTACAAAACAGCCACCTACAAAACTGTCATCAAATCAGATACCACTGCCAAGTACAATTTATTTGGTAACTAATGATGATTTTGATATACAATAACTAATAATGACAAAAGAAAAAAAAAAAAAAAATTGGAGGTAGTGGTACTTGGTGGGCTTTTTCAGAACAAGCACACGAAAATAGAAGTACGAGCTATATCAATGTTGTAATTGCAATATAAACCTGCCAAGTACCACGACCTCCAACTTTTTTTTTTCCCAATTTCAATTTTGATTTCAATTTTTTTTTTTTGTCATCATTAGTTAAAGTATATCAAAATCATCATTAGTTTCTAAATAAATTATACTTGGCAGTGGTATCTGATTTGATAACAGTTTTGTAGGTGGCTGTTTAGTAGGTGGCTGTTTTGTAGGTGGCTGTTTTGTGGGTGGCTGTTACATTACTATACTTGGCGAAAGGTTTTCGCATCAGAGGTGCTTTTTGGGGATATCAATACTTTTCGTGGGATTTCGGTTGAACATTCGGCAATTTTGCTCGCTCGCTACACTCCACAGTGCGGCCAAAGGCCCCTTTATGCGGCCAAAAGTCGAAAAACGTGGAGAATGATCCACAAATTGGTATATGGGGGTTTTTGGGGTCGCTGATTATGAATTCATCATCAGAATTAGCAAATTCAAGATGGCCGACCTAGTATGGCGTCATATAATACGAAAAAACTTATAAAAAATTAAATGAATTGGGCGATTGACTGGAAGTCTTTGTTTTGAGATTGTTAGGGTATGTAATTGAGAACGAACAAATTAAAAATGGCGGGGTGCAATATGGCGATGTTATACAGGAAAAAAATTCTGAAAAAATTATTATATTTTTATTGAAATTTACCATGGTAACTCACATTACATATGAAGAGTTCAGAAGCGTAATGGATAAAATATTTAAAAGTTAGGTGTAGAAAATAATATTACATGAAAAAATTTGCATTGCCAATCTCGTCACAATTGCAATTTTCTATATCTGTATCGGTTTCTGAGGCCGAAGAACTGTCATAATATTGTAGTTCCGTTTGATTATTCACAGTTGGAGGAGCTAACAAATTAATATAGTCTTCAAATAAAGATTTTAGTGGTTTCATGGGTAATCTCCGACAGCTGAAGATTTGTGGACAGACGCAATCAAAAATCGTTTGAAAACATCCTTCAACGTTTTTTGACGATAATGTTTTCTTGCAAAATTCATGCGGTAGATCTTAAAAAATTGATTACAGGCTTCCTGCGCATCTTCGGACATTTGACCGATCGGTAAAACCGAATGTCTTATTATGTCGGGGCCATGAATCGAAAGTTTGTGAACCAAAGTGGGCATATAATACCAGGGATATTATTGTACAATGTCTTTAGCTGATTTTACTGCATACTGCCGAAAATTGTTATCATCAATAGCATGACGCAGTTGCGTATAACCCTGTCTCTCTTTCTCATATTCTTTTGATTTACTGTATGGATGTGTTTTCCTTCGAAGGCTCACTTTTATCTTTGTTTTTCACTTTGGTTTTTGAATTCTATGCTTTATTTCATTTTGTTTTTCATGTATTACTGTGATCGTTGAAACGAATATCTGACTTTTTTTTTGTAATACAGTGCACAAAAACTGAACGGGCAGCAACGGGCAGTTAAAATTGATTTTATTTAGTACATGATACTTTGATCTGAAACCTCAAATGACTTAGAGAGCAAGATGTAGTAAGATAAAAAAGTATTCACTCAATCGAATCCATTCAATTCGAGAAAAATAACCAAAAAATAGTCCTTACATATCCCCTTCTAACAATGTACTATTCAGGAATTTATATTCGGAATTTTTTTTACTTATTCTACTCACCTTCAGCTGTAGAATCCATTTTGTTTCGTTCAAATCGTTTTAAAAACAAAAATTTGACGCCTGTTCATCCGACGCGTCGCCAGTCGCACTTTCCTTACCGTCGAGTAGCGTTGGGGCGAAGGCCATATTCAGACTGAGATTATGGGGGGGATTTGAGGCAAGGGACATTACTATGAACGTTTCCCGTCTCCTAGGGGACTCCTTTAGCCAACCCAATGACAAAATATCCACAACTAAAAACTTTTTTTTTCGACTTTTGGCCGCATAAAGGGGCCTTTGGCCGCACTGTGCGCTCGCTCGATAAATTTTTGGAATACACAATAAATATTTAAGACGAACATAATCGGTGGAAGAGCCAAATTAGAGCTTTCTCATAATTACATGTATCAGGTCCAAGGTCTTCTACACATTACGAATAGGAAGTGGTGCTACTTTATAGTTTGGACGCCAAAGGGATTGATTTTTGATAAAATAAAACGTGACGATAAATTCTGGACCGAAAAAATGGAGAATAAATTAGCAGATTTGTCTCACTTTTGTTTGTTACCCGAGATCGTAGATTCTAGACGCGCCCGACAACTCTCAATCCGCGAACCTCCTCAAATCATCAAAGCCTAGAAGGCCATGCGTAAGCAACAGTAAATTCACGACCGATAGACGACAAAAAACTGTAATATAAATATATGTATTGTAACGGGGCATTTCGGCCAGACATGCCCGTTACAAGGTGCTCCCTGAACCTCGGGCGGAATCCCGGGATAAGGGTTTCGGGGATCGAGTCGCGATAATAGTAAAGAGCGCCAGAACTGGCGTCACGTATCCGAGCTTCGTCAGGGACGTAATAGAGGATTATGAATGAGATATTCCAGGTTTTTGTTTTATTTATTTTTTTTTTTTTGAGTGCACCGGCCACGAGTCAGCAACCAACTCCGACGCCGAGGATATGTCGAGGCAAGGCGACATCACGGAGATCGTGCGGGAAGGATACCGAGGCTGCAGAGGGGGAGACAACGCAGATCCCTGCAGCGCGGGAATCCAAGGCGGACACGATTTCCGCTGGCGGCCGGCACGCCGCAGCCTCCGCGCTCACCTCGCCCACACCTGACCAAGGCAACCACAAGAGACCAGCTAGCGACGAGGGAGCACCACCCCGCCCAACCCCAGGACACCGTAGAGCTGCGCGGAAGACGACATCGCGATCTAGCGGCAAGTTCTGCGCCGTATAGTGACAACAGGTGCGCGTCAAGTTGCGCAATCTCCGAATTCGATGACAGATCGATTGTTGCGCATTCTTAGGGTGATGACGTCACGAAGGATTAGCGTATTGAGATCGGCGTTGCGTCCGATCGGCCATCTGAGATCACTCTAGTTCTGGCGGCTAACGAAGGCACTGTTTAAAAGTAGCGTCTTGGTTTTTTTGTTCCATTGCGGGAAAAGAGTGCAGTTGCGAGTGACGATGAGCTGCAGAAGTCACGAGGGAGTTGGCAGTCTTGTCCACTGGATGTGGAGCGGTAAGCGCGGCTAATATTCTTGCGAGAGAATTTTGAGACATAGAGACGAAAGGCTTGCCGAGGAACGGATAGCCATATTTGCGCTAGCGAACGTACTTGAAATTCTTTAGCTGATAAATCTGCTTGGTGACCGTAGCCTGAGTTGCGCGTGCTAAGGTAGAGCCACCATTTGTCTTTAATTTTGAGTTATTGTTTATTTTTCAGACAGCGACTAGCGCGAGAAGGCATAACAGGCCGTTTAGATTTAGTCACGTGTTCTTTCTTCTTTTCTGGTATATTATTCTTATTTGTTTTTGTTTTTAACTCTACGTAAGTGAGTAGGACTCGCGAATAGCGAATTACGATTCATTATTTCTATTGCTGAGTATTTTGAATCGCGAAGAGTGACTGTGGCCTGGTTATTTTCCGTCTTGTAGTGTGCGTCGCGGTGGGCGACGTTGGAAGAATTCATTTTTTTCGTCATTGTGATTAGTCTTTTTTTTGTATTATTACTGGAAGAAAATATGGTAATTGATTTTATTATTTCTTCGTATGATAACGTGTTGGCGTACTTCTTTCGTGTCTCTTTCTGCCCGAATTTTACCCCTCCCCTTTTCACGGTACTGAGCTGCCGAGTGTATCGTCGCGACATATAGTCGAGGAAATAAAGCACTGAAAACGGCCCAACTGTCGATTTTTTGAGCAGTAAGACGGATTTTAATGCGGTTTTTTGCATTCGCTTCGTAAGAGCGCCTACAAACTTTGTGAACTAAATTGATTGATTAATTTTTTGAAAATGCATTATGGCATTAATAATATGCATTTTGCAAGTGCACTTCCAAGAGACACTAAATAAAAAATTTGCTACTCGGGGGTTTTTGGGGTCGCTGAACACGAATATCGCCACGGCAACCGTCTCCGAGGTACCTGGTGCCCAGGGTGGACAGTATCAACGTCTTCTCCTAGAGTTTTGGCGAAAATTGTGATCGAATTTGTCGAAACTCGTTGCTCGGGGGTTTTTGGGCTCACTGAATACGAATATCGATACGGCAACCGTCTCCGAGGTACGTGGTGCCCAGGGTGAACGTTTCAACGTCTTTTTCTGGAATTATCTTGAGTATTATCATTTTTACCTCAATTAAAGTGTATTGTTCTTAATTCAATCACAAATTCGATCACAATTTTCGCCAAAACTCTAGGAGAAGACGTTGATACTGTCCACCCTGGGCACCAGGTACTTCGGAGACGGTTGCCGTGGCGATATTCGTGTTCAGCGACCCCAAAAACCCCCGAGTAGCAAATTTTTTATTTAGTGTCTCTTGGAAGTGCACTTGCAAAATGCATATTATTAATGCCATAATGCATTTTCAAAAAATTAATTAATCAATTTAGTTCACAAAGTTTGTAGGCGCTCTTACGATGCGAATGCAAAAAACCGCATTAAAATCCGTCTTACTGCTCAAAAAATCGACAGTCCATTGCTTTATTTCCTCGACTAATAGCGCATCAACGATTTCGAGGCGTGTTTATCACGCCAGGCGCCCACCAAATTTGGCGATATTGTTTTTAGGTCCAGGATACCTCGTGGACGCCGATTCATTGTGCACGTGGTAAGTTCTCGACCATTTTCTCCGAGTGGCCCAGGTGCAGGAAAAATCCACGTCACAGTATATATGTACATAAATATAATAGCTTTGTATATAGCTTACGTGCAATATTTCTGTGATTTATGTTCAATTAGTTATGTGTATTACTATGCCATAAATTTACTAGTCATATCGTTATAATTATATATTTGATTATTCATTCCAGGAATACTTTCTGCAGTCTGACCAAACTGCGTGTATACTTATACTATATTATGTAAATATTCTATAGCCTATTTTTCCGTTACTATCTGTGACCTGCACTCGTGACGTACTACTTTCCATAGTTTGCGCTTTCTATAGAATTTATTTAGCCATATGATGTATACAATGCTCGATGCCTTGTTATGATATGAATTTTCTCTATCAAGATTACTGTCACGTTTCACTTATATTGTTTCAATTTAATTTCTATGAGATCCTTTTCATACAGATGTCGTGATTATGTTTATTAAGTTTAAACGAATTTAATTTCACTTTTATCATTTTATATTATTTTTTATCATTTTGTATTTGTTTGGTGCAAACCCGATCATGGTTGGGAGGTAGGGACGGGTTAGGTGGGTCTCTGTTTGATAGCGACCTCCACGTGGTGAGACCTGGGAGATTGATGATATATTCGTTGTTATATCATGAATTTGCTAACAGTTATTCGTTGCAATTTTCAATTTAAAATGACCTGTGACGACGTCTGGCCAGTATTCATAGTTACGTATTACTTTCGAGACTGTATTCGGAACAGCTCTCAGGCGATCAAGCTATGCTTTGAGCTGACTCAAAACAGTCCTGCAAATAGAACCTGACTATGAATACCGGTTATTACACTATTACCAGTCACGTGATTGCATTACGTAGAAATACGGACGCCGATGAATGTAATTTTCGTTGAAATATTAAAAATGTATATCTATATCAACATTCGTACGGGGAATTCTACGTCACATAAATCAAAGAATGACCTCGTATTTTTTCAATCTATTCATACTTTTTTTCACATGTCAATCATTCAATTTTGAAGAAAAAGGAGCGCGCATATATCCGGTTCTATTCGACCTGAAGATATCGTTTACAGTGCATTCTGGAGGTAAACGAATAAGCTTTCATAAAAAAAATGTCATGTTGGACATTATTGAAAATCCCAATTTTCATAAACAATTCAAATGTTTCACGATTTTTACCTCATTAATGACAAGTTTTTAAATTACAAAAAAAATAGTTTCGGGTTCATTATTGAATTCTGTATTACTTGTGAATTTTTCAAGTGGAATCTGAAAGAAGTCTATGTTTTTTCTATTATCCATCAGGTGCTGCGTCGTGCCGAGCGCGGCACACTGGGCTGTTTAAAAGTATTTTAAAAGCGAATACCCGTGAGGGGTGGTCGAGGCTAGCCCGCGTCAACAGCTCCACTCCGGCGACAGCTCAGCTGCTCCGTCTCACTTGTTTCTTTACTCTTTCTCTCTCGCCACGGTGAGCGTGGGAAGCGGAGTAGCCCATGCTTTCTAGCTAGGCCACGCCCTTAAAATATTTATATCAGTTTGCCTCATGAAAATATCTATATTTATGTTATGCATTGTATCCTTCCTGTACATATCGCATTGTTGACTATACCGATATCAATAACTTAATGAATTATTTATAACATATTGTGACGGGACATCTTGCCGGCGTACCGGCACTTGACGGTCAGCCCGAGCTCCCCAAATATTATGCTTATCGAGACAAGCCCAAATCTTGCGACACACCCGGTGACCCCACCACGTACCAACAAACCAACCAAATCACGCAATTTACCGTTCCCTCTTCAAGGGACACGGCCAATCACTATTCCCAAAATCTGCGAAATTAGACGAATAACAGGTATAAAAATCGAGCACAAATGTAGCTCGACATCTATTCATCATCTATCGTATATCGTACGCAGAGTAGATCAGTTATTCGTCCGACTCAGGACACATCTGCACATTTGCTTGGCGGATTGTAGAATCCTCTGACCCATAGGTAGGGCCCCTGAACCTATAAAGACCCTCCTGCATTGCGACAGGTCGTCTTGATATGGGCGACCGTATATTTGCGTAGAATTCCCGTTCTTCTGACCACCACGCTATCATATAAATAATATTCTGTCTTGCCATCTGCAAAACAAATCATTGTCAACACCGAATAATAACTCATCAATGACGATTTTCTAGCGTCAAACACCGTCCTTCTGACCAACACGCTATCACATAAATAATATTCTATCTTGCCATAAGCAGAACAGATCATTATCAATACCAAATAAGAACTCGTCAACAACGATTTTCTATCGTCAGACACCGTCTTTCTGACCACCGTGCTATCACGTCAATAATATTCTGTCTTGCCGTTTGCGAAACGAATCATTACCAAACCAAATAAGAGAAACCAATTCCTTCTCACCTTTCAACAATATTTCTTAACATTATAAGAAAAGTAAATTCACGACATTCCTTCCTGTCATAGATCCCACTTCTTGGGGACATAACATAATCATTATTCAAAGATTTCCTCTTGGAAAACAAATTTCTCGCCTCACGAGTAAATCACTCATTGCGATTATTCTGTGTCTTGCTTCACAAGCACAGAACAAGTTTGACCCTCAACTGTTCACACGGCCTGTGATAATAGGTTTATTCCACTCGTGCCATTGCACATGAGAGTGATGAAAGAACTTCTGAGGCTATCTCGACAACCAATTTAAAACGGTTAAACTCGAGCAACCTCTTCCAGGAGCTCATCAAAGAATTAATAAGTAACTATTTTCCACCTTCTCTCCGAGTCCAGGGACCGAATCCTGCCGTTCTACTTACGAGACAGGAAATTCTTAAAATTAATACGATATTCGAGCTGGTGCGAAACCACCGCGTTACTTTTCATCGGCAATCTGCCAACACCCACCACCAACGATGACGATGTTGCAGCTGTTCCACCTCTATGAACAATAGAGGAAATAAAAGAATTTGAAATGCATTCAACAATTGCAGATCTCAAGCAACTTCTGGTATGTCTACTTAACATTATAAAACAAGAATGCTTATGAATAAAATATTTGAGATTATTCAAAAAATTTGCCTTGCAAGGCATACAAGTTAATTTTTTTTTTTTTTTCCAGTCGTCCTATCTTACTCGGGCAGGAGGGAGCTCGGCAAAAAATTGTCTTGTGCGCATCCTAAAAAAAGTTTTTGGGCCAGAACCCGCGAAACAGTCGTCATGGTGCGGGCAGCGTGGAAACTTCAAAATATGTGATTTAGGAATCGTTGGCGTTATTAAAAGTGAACACGTACTCAACAAGTGTAATTTAAAAAATGATTTGTATATATTCATTACACTTTTTAATCTGATAAAATGGTGATATTATAAAATGACTGTTCTGTTTTAGTTTGTTGTTTTCAGAAGCTGTCAAACGACCGTTCGCCTGCACAGATAAATATTTCGAAAACGAGGCTAAGGAATGCCTCCACCAGGGCCGCAGAGTACGTTTAGAATACTACTTTCGTTATTTTCGTTTCATTGTTTATCATTTATCTAAAAAATGATTACTTTTTTATTTCTGTTTTTTCTTTTTTAATTTCCTAAAAAAAACTTTGGCTGAGTAAAAAATAAACTTAAGGCGCACGATTCATAGAAATGAAAAAAAATTGTCATTCACACTATCGTATAATTAAAAGTATACAACTCTTATGATTGTAATATATCGAAAGATTCGTGCGGAAGTTTCGCAATACAATTGGAAGTGTGAACAAGTAAAAAGAATATCGTTTGATTGTGATTTTCTTAATTTCCATTACATCTTGTTCGAAAATGTAATTTTGTCTTTTTTTCAAAAGTTTATGCTCTCTCTAATAAGGAATAAAGAAGCAATGACTGAATAATAATTTGAAGACTGAACAGATAATATATACTAGATTAAGAAAATTCATGTAACATGCTCTGCAAATAAAATGGAGAATATATCTTCACAACTTTATTGTCATTTAAATTTATCCCAAATATGAAGAAAGTATGAATAATAATTATGTAACATAATCAGCGCATTAATGTAAATTCTACGGGATAAAACTTTGTAATAGTTACATGTACAAACCGTATATGTTACGAGATTATAACTCGTAGCATTTTCGACTCTTATACGTAACTGATATGAAACCAAAGTTATGTTAGTTACATCTATGAGCTGAGTATGTTATGTAACGGTAACTCGTAGTTTATTCTTAACTTCGATTTAATAAAAGGACGACAAATTTGAGAACAAACTCCGCTTCATTCATGAAGTTAAGGATGTAAATGTTACATCTAAGAGAACACGCGTTACGTGATATTTCCATATTTTTTTCGAAACTGTGTTTGCTGGGTAGTTATCCGGACCGATCGCCACCCGATCGCCCTTCATACCGATTGCTGACTTTTGGAATATAGATGAGAAGATTCCCTCAAATCTCAGAAATCGATCGTAAATTACAGTGACCGGTCGACTTTACCGATTGCCAGCCGATCAACCATGCGGTAGTTAACCGATAACTTGTTCGGCCGCAAGAGGAGCCACCGCTCGCCTATAGTTAGCCCCGAGCGAGTCGCCAATCAGTAATAGGTAGCCGGGGGAGGTAACTCGTTTCACCGATTGCCCGCCAGAGCGAGTCCCCGAATTTCCCGTTCATGTAACTAATCGCGTGAGAAAATCGACCGCTAGAATGAATGTTCGCTAAGGGATGTTCTTTTCCCACATGCTTCGGCAGGTACGGGTGAATCATCTGCATGTTTGAGTAGGCAGCACTCCCTCCACAGTGACATCTGTGGCTTATACACCCTCAAGGTCTCTTCAGCAGGTACTTTATACGTTTTTCGACTTCTTGCTGAGTCAAGTCGTGCGTGTGTACTATACTACTAACATACTACTCTGAACTATACTCATTCAAAAAAGAACCGTTCGTGCGATTTTTCTTTTCTTGAATTCACCACTTCTTGTGCGCCGTCATAGTAAAGAAGTGTTAACATTCTTTTTTTCGTTATTGAGTGTGTGCGCGTCTGTGCGCTGAGAGACCGATCCGGAGGGAGACTTACGAATCAAGGAACAGCGATTCGAACATCCTCTGCGGCAAGCTTCCTGCAGAACTTTTATTCAACAAGGTAATTAGATGAAAAAAAAGTCTCATTTCTTAATTTCAAACTTTTCATTTTCCAGTCAAAAAAATGAATTCGCGGCGAGAGACCGATCCGGAAAGAGAGAGAGAGAGACTCACGATTCAAGGAACAGCGATTCAAAAATCATGGCGATCATTGCCGATCTTCACGGATTCACCTACGCCGGTAATCAATTCGTGGTGAAGGAGTTCACAGCGATCGCTATTGAATGGAACGAAGATGGCATACAACACACGGCTTGTATGCTGTATCAACCACCCTGCAAATGGATTGGATTGTCTTCGAAGCATAGAATCTCGAATGCATGGTTAACTAGAAATTATCATGGGTTCGAATGGGACAATGGAGAATTCCCATACGAAGATGCTCAAAAGCTGATCAAAAAAGTCCTCCGCGAAGCAAGTTACGTGTACGTAAAGGGTAAAAAAAAAAAGGCTTCAAAGTATCATCGATAAAGTAAAACTCATTAATAATCCTGAAGATTTGGAGTGCCCTGAATGGTGAGATCCTCTGGTTGCTTATTGGACATTACGTAAGCATTATGACAAAGTAGCGAGTTACCACTGCGCCTTCGAAAACGTGCTAACGTATAAAATGTGGTACTTCCAGCAGTGTCATAGTTCCCCCAAAAAATCTTTGGAGCTTTATGTGCAACTCAATGGGAATTTATGCCTCATGCAGAAGGAGGACATGACCTGCTTTACTACGGACTTCCTTCTCACTCACGCACCTCATGCCATTGATGATTTGTGGACCTGGGGCAAACTCTCTGATACTATGAGAACAAACAAAGACATCGCAGGTAACCTCAAGTGTAGACAGCATTACACACATTCATCTTTCCATGTTTGTGGGCCGCATTATGAACCAGACTTTGTGCAGGTTAAGGACTGCACCGAATGCAAAGTATCTCAAAAGTACAGCGGGAAGGTGGGGGGGGGGGGGGGGGGGGGGGTGAAAACTAAAACGAGGATGTTTTTTATGAGAGGAATGAAATTGTGTAAAATATATAGTTTTTATTTTTATAAAAATTATTATACGTACAATAATGTGAAAAATAAACTTGGAAGTAAGGTGGGGGGAAAAAATCGTTGATAAATAATTATAACTACTTATAGCTAAACCGACAGCTAATCTTATACTTAATATTTTTACAATTAAACTATATATGAGGTATTCCATGCCAACTGAGTGAACATTTTCCTTGACCCCGACCAATTTTCTTCGTTATTTTTTGTATGATTCTACAACCTAAAAAAGCACTCACCATTTTTCTCAGATTTTTCGATCCATCTTTCTTTTTTAAAAAATGTTACAAACCCTTTTATGGTCCTGAAAAAAACGCCATTTTTTATTTTTTCACAAAAATTAACATAATTTGTAGGTCCCAAAACAAATATTTTGAACCATGGTCCAGAGTGGAGAATTGATTTTTTGTATTTTTCAAATATTTTTTTAGAGGAATAATTTTTCTTATTTTGTACATATACAATACATATGTTATGTTTGTAACATTCAAAAAAAAAAATGGTTGCGACGAAATATCTGAAAAAAATGGTGAGTGCTTTTTTTTAGGTTGTAGAATCATATAAAAAATAATTTAGCAAATTTACAATTTGTATACATACAAAATAAGGAAAATTATTCCTTAGTATTCTTATGATTAGTATTCTGAATTACTTTTTTCATCACTCTTTGTTATTGTGGTGTATGTGCGTGGCGATGGGAGCGGGCCCGTGTGCGTGCGTGTGCGCGGGTGCGAGGGTGCGAGTGAGAGCGCGGCGAACGAATGTGTGGCGAGACGGGCAGAGCGTCTGGACGAGAGGGCCAGAGAAGACGGGAAAATAAAGAGTGGTCATACCGTGAAGTCGTGTTCATTAACCCACTTGCTCTTGAATCCCACATCCGCAAGACAGTAGTATACACTGCAGTTATCAACATACCAAAATTAAAAATACCCCTCGTCACTCTCAATACTTTCTTCATCGCTCTTGGCTGGGAGCCGCAGCCTCGCCCGGTCGTTGGGGAGCAGCTTGATCCACCGAGCCACCCGATGATACCAGTCCATCGGGTTGAGAATCACGGGGAGAACAAAATCCTCCGGCTTGGCGACCATTTCGACGTTTTCGTCAGCTCTCCAATCCCTGTTGGCCTCCTCAGCCTACCTCTCCGCAACGGCCACCAGCTGAGTGTTGTTTAAATCCTCATCATCATCGTCCGTGGCGATATCGTCTTCAAACGCCCCGTGGCTGCGGATATATCTCCTTAGTTTCGACCTGAGCCCTATAGCGAGCCTCCGCGAGCTCCCGTGTTTCGCCAATTTCTTCGTCGTTTAGATTTATAGTAGAGAAACCTGATGAATGAGGTGGGCTGGATGGGCACGCTAAAGTTTGCAGCCCCTCATATATGTAATTTTCGGCGTTAGGTAGAGGGGCCTGCTCACCTTGTTTTTGAACCACCAGTAGAAATACCGGTGGCTAATCAATAGGTATGCGGTTCCCCCGTTAAGGGTCACCAGCAGCCCCTTAACACCAACGTCCAGATTTGTCGTCAGATGTGCACCATCCAGCTCTTCAATAAAAGCGAAGGTTGCCTGAGGATCTCTCCATTCACAGGGTGTCAACCAAGTGAATTGGTCGAGACACCTTCAATTTAGAAAAACACTGAATGTATAAACAGTGGAAAAATTGCGTTATACTCACTGTAGCAGTTCACGTTTACGTCAACCATGCTTATTTAAAATCTATATGTTTTATTTTATTTTATACACTCAGAGTAAAAATGTTTCTGGAAATTATTTTCAAATACTGTCACTTGTAACGGGACGCCTCGCCGGCGTACCGGCACCTGACAATTCCCCCTAGCCCCCAAATATTACGCTTGTCGGCAACAAGTCCAAATTTCATTACACACCCGGTGACCTGACCACGTACCGACAAACCAACCAAAGTACGCGATTTACCGTGCTCCCTCCTCAAAGGACATGGCCAATCACATTCCCCAAATTAGGAAAACCATACGCCACAACGGGTATAAAAGTCGAGCGCAAAGGTATCTCGACATCTATCATCTATCGTATATCGTCACTATACACAGACTAGATCAGTTATTCCGTCCGAATCCGGACGCATCCGTACATTCGCTTGGCGGACCATGACATCTCACCGAGGAGCTAGCAGTCGACACAACCCTACGATCACGAGACAGGGACTGGTCACTCCAAGGATCCTCGAACACCACTCTCAATCGAAGGAGGGTATTCAACGTATATAAGGAATTTCGTCTCTTTTTAATAAAAGTCCTCAGGTATTAGGGAGCCGTGTCTGAAAAAAGGCCAGCATAGCGACTGACGCTGAAACTCATATACGATGATCTTCTCGGAATCCTCTGACCCATAAGTAGGGCCCCTGAACCCGTAAAGAGCTTCTTGCATTGCGACAGGCTGTCTTGATACAGGCGACGGTATAATTGCGTAGAATTCCCGTCCTTCTGACCACCATGCTATCACGTAAATAATATTCTGTCTTGCCGTTTGCGAAACGAATCATTATCAATACCAAATAATAACTCGTCAACGACGATTTTCTATCGTAAAATACCCTCCTTCTGACCACCACGCTATCACGTAAATAATATTCTGTCTTGCCGTTTGCGAAACGAATCATTATTAATACCAAATAATAACTCGTCAACTACGATTTTCTATCGTCAAATACCGTCCTTCTGACGACCACGCTATTACGAAATAATATCTCGTCTTGCCGTTTACGAGACGAAGCATTATCACAACCTAATAATAAATCGTCAACGTCGATCTCCATCGTCAAAGTTTACTGAAATTTTAGCATGTGTGAAGTTATCACACGAGTCAAATAAGAGAAACCAATTCCTTCTCATCTTACAACAATATTTCTTGACATTACAGAAAAAGTCAATTCACGACATTCTTTCCTGTCACACATCCCACTTCTTCGGGACAAAAATATTTAATTATTCCTAAACAAAAGGATTTCTTTTTTGAAAACAAATTTCTCGCCTCACGATTCCGTCAATCGTTGTGATTACTCTGTGTCTTGCTTCCCAAGCACGGAACAAGCTTGACCCTCAACCGTTCATACGGCCTGTGATGATGGGTTTATTCCACTTGTGCCATTGCACATGAGAGTGATGAAACAACTTCTTAGGCTGCTTCGAAAACCAACTTAAAGGGTCAAACTCTAGCAACCTCTTCGAGGAGCTCATTAAATAATTAACAAATAAATATTTTCCACCTTTTTTCCGAGTCCAGAGACCGAAACCCGCCTTTCTACTTACGAGACAAGAAATTCATGAAACAATTATAATACTCGAGTTTATGTAAAATCACCGCGTTATTTCATATCACGTATAAATAGATCGCGATATTCGTCGCATAAATAAACTCGAAACGTTTTACAGTATGCACCGATAAAATGATTTTAAGTTTGATAATTATTTTTAAAACTAAAGCTGAACACTAAGAAAAAAATGTTTCGAAGATGACATAATTTTTTCGAAGAACTAAAAGTATCAGTATACAAAAAATGTTTTTAAAAGTTGAATAATTTTCATGAAAAGACTAAAACTTCTCCTTCGCGTGATACTCAAAAATTTCGATGAATGATGAATTTTCAGTCAAAGCGGTGGTATTTATCGAAAAGACTTGTTCCTCTTTCTTTTAGCTAAATTATAGATAAAAACAATTCTTCCTCGCTCTTTAATTCAAAAATAATAGAAAATTACACTCGGAGGCCGATCCGGCTGGGTCCCTAAGTTCAAATGTTGAAATAAAATCAGCTGTGTCACACGAAAACTCATTAACTTCAGGTAAATTCGCCTCAAACTCTTACCCACCACCCAATTTTTTTCTCCTCGCGAGTTATAGAGAAAAAAAGATTGCCGCTTGGTTTAGGATGTATAGGTAACTCATGATAACTTATATCGAAATTAATTCATACACAATATATTTATATTTTCATAAAAGTATACAAATCAATGACACAATACATTTACATTTCCATAAAAGTATACAAACCTTGAAACTCACAAGAAATATTGCGACACCCTGTCGCTAATCCATCGTTGAAAAATCAGACGTTCACAAAATTAAATAACTTGCGTTCTGAATTCGCCGGGTACAAGTGCAGTTTACAAAATTAATCCCTTATACTCGAGATTTGCGAGAGTCAGTAGCATTGCCGTACGATACGCGCGCCCGGCTTAGGTACAGTCTTCGATTAAAACAAGGTTTCTACGTTTGAAATTCTGAGGATTCATAACGAGCGACACTTGCGATACCACTCAGCTTAAGTGCACCCCTTAGCTGAAGGAAGTTAATCACGTCCAGTTTCAAAACTGATGGGTACACAAAAAAATCAAGTATGAACCTTTTACCACCATACTTCGTTCTTAAAACTGATGGTTTCTACGTCTGAAATTCTTGGGACTCATAAGGAGCGATACTCGCCATACCACTTAGTTTAAGTGCACCCCCTTAGCCGAAGAAAAGTTAGTCACGTACGGTTTCATACTAATGGGTATACAAAAAAATCAAGTATTACCTTTTTCCTAACATACTTCGTTCTCAAAACTAATGGTTTCTACGTCAGAAATACTTAGGACTCATAAAGAGCGATACTCACCATACCACTTCGTTCAAGTGCACCCCCTTCAGCAAAAGAAAAGTTAGTCATGTACAGCGTGAGAAAAAAATTCACTTAGCTCAAGTAAATGTTGCTAGTTTATCTTTAAAAAGTTTACAGTTATGTGCGCATGTTGCCTTTTTGAACGGGTTCGAGTAAGTTAGGTGAAAGCCGCGCTGGAGGCTCATTGTCCTCGTGCGATTCCGGGGTGAAAACTCATTAGATTGTTACGTCCAGCGTACCACCTTTCTCTATTATCCTACTCGCTAACTCTTCCATAGTTCTTACAATAATATCATCGTCGCTGTGCTGTCCTCTTATCTCTATTTAGCCTCACGCTACTCACTATCGCTCTTACTCACCTAATTCCATTCCCTTGCTTCAGAATCCGCACACCATTTCTACACCCGTACATTTGGTCTCTGGAGACACTCCTATTCTAACTCTCAATACCGTCACATCTAGATCTCATATATCTTTCGCACAGCCCACTTCATTCTTACCGCTATTTCAACTTCTACGCAATAAACACATAATCGTTATATCAAATATACCCAAGTTTATTCAACACTTATCCCAACTTCCGGTTGTCTAGTACGTAAAAGCGAAGCCGAACCTGTTTGTTCATACCGCTCGGGAGTAAACCCCCTTCATGGACGTAACGAGAGATACCTGAAGCCTGTGACCCTTTTCATGTGCCAATATGTTATACGCCCCCACGCTTCTCATGGTCCGCCTATATGATATATAACGGCTCGCACAATGAGAGTATAGTCATTCGCTTTACTATCGTCGTTATTAAAAGTTTGATTTTTTCAATCATAATAAAATATGAATAAACAAGTATGTGCTGATCTCGGTGAGAAGATGGAGAGTGCATACAACTTTGTAACATTATAAGCATTTGAATATGGGCGGGAATGTTTCGGATTTGACTCGACTGAAGGGAAGTAATCTCTGACCAGTGTGGTGGAACGAGCGATAAATCCGGAGCATAAAAGGCGAAGCAAGGGACTCTGCGAGAAGATGCCAAACTGAAGAGTCCTCCAACGAAATCCTCCGCAGTAGTCGAAATTTCAGTTTTGTTAGAAGTTCAATAGTTCAGTTATTCACAATACGAATTTCACCGAATATTTGGCATCTTTCCGGTCCTTGCTGCTATTGTCGCAAGTTCAACGTGTGCAAGCTCCGAATCCAACTGGTACATCAGAACAGAGATCAGTAGTAACGACGTCTGCGAAACCTGAAGCTGCCCACCAGAATTCTAACTAGCTACCTAACGAGAGCAAAGGAAAGAACAAGAACAGGAACGGCAAGTGACTCGCATGTTGCAGAAGCAGAATTTGACTAGGAACAGCATTTGAAGACCAAGAGAAGGAAAGCATTTCATTTTGGCGTATTGTGCATAGAAGGCGTATTTTAAGTTGTGTGAATGTTTGGACGAATGAATGACTATTGATTATTTATATTTACACTTTTATTTCTACCATTTTATTTCAACCAGTTTATCTTTACAAGTTCATCTTTACAATTTTGTCTGTGCTATCTTACCTCTAATTTATTTATTTTATCGAATCATTATTGTGGAGAATAAAGTGTCACAACTTGCTATGCCCACTACCTCTAACCGAAGGAAACAGATCTACTATCGTTAGGTGGAAAAATATCTGTTTCGAAAATATGTACCTCATAAACACTGTCTTGAACAAACCGAAGGTGCGTTTGAGCGAAAAATTTCAACATCAAAATACGCTCTCACTGATGCAATCGTGCCAGGTGAAATCTTAAGAACTTTGTACCTTCGTTGGCGGTGGCATTGGTAGCAGCAGCAGCAACGTATGTGATTGGGTGCGGTGGAGTTATATTAATAGCGCTATTTAAAGCATAATCCATACCGGCATCGTTACGAATCTGCAACATCGCGATTTACATGAATTTTTAGTGGATGTTGGAGTTGTTGCCGCTGAACATTTAAAAACTCCAATGCAGGAAAATTGAGGTAATGTGAAAGTATATGTAATTCTTGGAGCTAAATTCGGAAATGTAAAAGGTGAGGCTGTGAGTGTCGAAACAAAATATTTCATCAGTCGCAACGGCATTATTTTTCCAAGGACCGACTTGGAAAAATGGTTCACAAATCAAATGATCGAGCGGCTGCTCAGCAAAGTTGAAGACTTTGAGCATCGTGATTCTGGGTAGAGTCTGCGGGAAATAGTCGATGCTGTGGTAATATGAGCTCCCATGATCCTCTTCGCGTTGGAATTTCCACGTTTGTGAAGCAGCCCAAGGATATTACAGACAAAAAAGTGGTGGTCAACACCCAGAATGAGCGATGTTTCCTGTGGGCCGCAATTGCAGCTCGCCCCCCCCGCGCTCGTCAATTCAACCAAAACTAGCACCTACAAGCCATTGATCGAAGAACTCGACTGCACATGTATAAATTTCACCACGACTCTGCGCGACGTGGATAAATTTGAAAAACTGAATAATTTAAAAATAAATGTTTACGGGGTCAACGTAAAACCTTGTAAATGTGTCTCAGTACAGGGGGGAGCGTCATCGTTCTTCTGCATCTGAGTCAAAATTGGATAAGCCAGAATGATGTTGCCATTCACTTGCTCATGGTTGGAAGTCATGTGGACGATAACGTTGACATAGACAATTTCATACCTCGATTCAACTTTGCTTGGATTAGCAATCTATCGCGGTTAGTAGGCAGTCAAGTTTCAAAATGTAAGACTAAACAGTTCTTTGGTGACAGATGCCTATTCCACTTTGAAGTCAAGAACAGCTATGAAAATCACAGGATAGATTGCATTCTATCCAACAAAGTTTGAATGGTGTTTCCGAAGGAGAAATATTGAAATTTTCAAATTTTAGAAACAAAATAATTTCACTATTCATTGTTTATGCGAATCTCGAATGTATATTAAAGCCATCTGTGAATGGATCTCGAGCTCATATCCCGTACAGTGCAGAATACTACGTGCATCGCGCGTATGAATGATACACTGTCGGGGTATCACAGTAAACGTGGAGTTGACTGCGTGTATTGGTTTGTCAATCAGTTGTGTGAATTAGCTGTACAAGTAGAAACGATTATAAAAAAACATTGTTCCAATAGAGAGTCTTAGCCGAGTGCAGCGCGATCGTGCGCGAAATTGTTATATCTGCGAGAAACCTTTCTTGCAGGAGGACAAGAAATGCTACGATCATTGTCATTTCACAGGTGAATATTGCGGCCCCGCTCGCAACGGGTGCAATTTGAATTTCCAGAAGACACTCACCATTCCGGTGGTGTTTCACAATTTGTCGGGTTATGATTCCCATTTTGTAATAAAATCTTTAGTTTCGAAGAGAATCGGTGGAATAACTCTACTGCCGGTTAACAAAGAAAAATATATCTCGTTAACGCAAATGGTCGATGGAACTTTCATGAGCTTAAGAGTCATAGATTCGTTGCGGTTTATGGCGAGTAGCGTGGAGAAATTGGTCTCGTATATCGATGCGGCGGATAAAGGGATAACACATTCGTTTTACCGCGACCCCAAAAAATTCGAGTTGACTCGTAAAGGTGTTTTCCCATATGAGTACGTTGATAGTTGGAAAAAACTGGATGAATTAGAATGACCGCGTAAACAAGATTTCTATTCCACCCTCAACGATTCGCACGTAACGGAGGATGATCATCAGCACACGAAAAACGTTTGAGGTAAATTCTATACGTTAGGTGAGTACTCGGCTTCATTTTTCAAAACCAACGTCCTTTTGCTTACCGATATATTTGAAAATTTCCGCAGTAGTTGTATGAATTCGTACGAGTTAGACCCCCTGCATTACTACACCGCACCGGGGCTTGCATTCAATGCTGTGCTAAAGCATACCAGGGTCAATCTTCAAATCTTAGATGACCCCCAAATGGTGTTGTCTATCGAGAGAAGCGTACGGGGTGGTGTGGCGCAGTGTTCGAATCGCTTCGCCCAAGCGAATAATCGGATTATGGGGGCTAATGTCGGTCCTAGAAAAGAGGAATCATACTTAACGTATTTCGATGTGAACAACCTGTACAGTGTGGCTATGAGTAAGCATTTACCCCTTGATTCTTTCGAGTGGTGTGACAACAAAGAGATTCAGGTATTCCATTTTAGATGATTCGCCAGTTAGATACATTCTCGAGGTCGACTTGGATTACCCAGTATTCAGGCCGTTGGCCAGTATATATAGTCAAAGTTGCCGCTCGTGCGACTCGTCAGCCGCCAGAGGCGCGCTTGGGACCTTTCCCCTCTCTCGAAAACCGTTGACACGCTGTGGCGTTAGCCAGAGATCTCGCGACGCCCGATTTACATGGACGTGCGAGAGAAAATTAAGAAAACCATAACCATTAACAATGAGTTTGAGTAACCTACGAAAAAATAAACAAGTTAAAGAGAAAAAACGTGCCAAGCACACGACTAAACAAGAGCTGCACGTAACACCGGGTAAAATTGCACGAGGCGCATAAAGATCTACCGCTCTGCCCTGAACATTTTATACCTCCAGGTAGCAAATCGGCAAGACTTGCAACCACACTACTACCGAAAAATGAATGCACCTTACACTATCGTAATTTGAAGCAGTGCTTAGCTTTGGGTATGATTGTGGTTGAAGTGCACGTGATTTCGAAAGTTGAAATCAAACAACAAATTTGAGACAAATTACAAACCAATGAAAAAACGTGGTTTTTGCCAAAACCATGGAGAATTGCGAAAGCATAAAAATGTAAAATTAGTACGAAGATGGGAGGGTAAGGATGGGGCGAGGAGTCTGATAGCGAGTCGGAACTTCTATAGCTGCACCGTGTTCGATGAGAACATAATCGTCATCAAGATAAGAAGGTTGAGGGTCTATTTCAACAAAACTATTTACATCGACGCCACCATTCTAGACCTGTCCAAAATCGTACTATACGGTTTTCATTAGAATTATATTAGAAGTAAGTTTCATAATCAGGCCAAATTATTATATACCGATACTGACAGCTTGATATAGCAGTTCAACGTGTCCAACATCTACGAAATCGTCAAACGTGATGTAGATGAGCACTTTGATACCTCAGACTATCCCCTCGACAATGCATACGGATATACGATATCCCCCGGGTGAATAAGAAGCGTTTGGGTCTGATGAAGGATAGAAATAATGGTGAAATTATGACTGACTTTGTCGGCCTACGCACAAAACTCTCTGCATTTCAAACTATGGAGGATGTGGACAAGAAACGTGCAAAGGGGGTCAAAGGCTCAACCCTAAGAACAATCACGTTTGACGATTATAAGGAATGCCTGCTTCAACATGTAGATGTTATAAAGCCTCAGCACCTCATTAGAAATAGGAACCATACTGTCAATAGGATTGTACAAAACAAGTCGGCTTCAAGTTGGTGCGACGATAAGAGGTGGTTGCAGGATGGTGAAACGGAAACCCTACCTTGGGGTTTTGAATCAAAATTACCTGGAGTATTTAAAACCTCAGGTCAAAACCTGGGGTAGGGTATCTGGTGCCTCAAGATGGTCGCGTTTTGTGTATATATCTATACATATTTTAGAGTGAAAACACTGTAAATATGTGTAAATATTTTGAGTATGTATAAGTATGAATAATTATTTAGTATTATCTAATTTTGATACTACCAGCCCCGTATCGGTAGATAGACCATCCACATTAGTGAAAAAAAGACAAATTCCGCGAGTGTGAATAATATATGTATATACATAATATATATACATATGTAAGCTTTGTGGACATGTACACGCATACGCGCCTTCAAGGATTAGACCTCTGGGTGGTGGCGACACGAGATGGACAAGAAAAGAAGCTGGGGACAGAATAGAAGAAGTTCGGATAGATAGAAAAGAAAGGAGCATGAACATTCAGTTGGACATTCTTTTTTTTTAGATTAGTCACCCACGTCGTGCTTTTCATTCATTTCATTATTAATTTTTTTGTTTTTGTTTTATCAGAATAAGTTATGCTTTTTTTTTAGACGAATCACGGTCTGTTATTGTTTCCGTAACCCTTCGACATATTACAAATCAACAACTCTTAGTTTGTGGACAAGAGTAGAAGAAATGGCGAAACTACAATTTGGATGTGAATTGACTGCCGACGAGGACCCCAAGTCTATTACCATTATAATCAAATCCATAACCGATGAAGATGGAAAAAAATTCCACATTTCACAATGTTATCAGTCATACAAACAACATCCAGAAATTATAAAACTACCAGAATTCAGAAAAACTGCAAATACATTAAAAAAACGTGTTCAATGCAGAAATGTGTGGATAAAGCTAAATGATGAAATCCTAACGCTCTATAAAGATGAAAGTGGCAATATGGCAGTCAAAGACTTTCTGCTAGCAGATATTGCTACCCCGGAACAAACTGCACCGAGCACTGCTGCGAAACAAGTAGTTGAAAACTTAACGAAATTTCTTGAAAAATTTAGTGAGAGAGAAGAACCTACAAGAGAGAATGAAAACAGAAATTTGAACAAACTGTGCGAAAAATTTGAATGAAAAAAGTGAGCGCAAACCAATGGTTACAGACATATGAAAGCGAATGTGATCGATCGTGTATTGGAAGTGACGTTGAAAAAATTGAAGCTCTGAGATTATTCTTGGATGATGGAGTAAAGGATTGGTTCAACTCTATGTTGATCGAACACACATTAAACTCCGAATGGAATAAATGGAAAGAAAATATTTTATCAACTTTTGCAGATAGAGGTTGGTCATCTGTCACTCTTGCGATAAACTACAAGTATTTCACCGGTTCAATTCTGGAGTATGCATTAAAAAAAGAACATTTATTATTGGAATCCAATAAAAATATGGATAACAGAACATTGGTAGATCTAATTGCTGATGGACTACCAACGTTCGTTAGAAACAAAATTGACAGACAGGACACCACAACTCCAGTTTAATTATTAAGTGAGTTAAGAATATATGAAAACATGAGAAAGAAATCAAACAAAGTAAATGAAAACAAACCATAGATGATGAAAACAGAAGCAAGATCCAATTTGAAACAGCCATGTGTAATTTATGAGAGCAGAGGATATAAAAACAGATATCACCATGAAGATTTGTGTTGGTTCAAAGAAGACAAACACAAAACCACTGAACAAAAAAGAATGACTAATACTATACTGGAAATTGACAACACAGAAGATCCAAAAAACCAGATTTCCCCACCCTAGTTGAGGTCAAGGTGATACGAAACGAAAATACTGAATGCAGAGGTATTTATGAATGCAGAGGTATTTATGATTCTGGTTCAAATATCATACTGATAAACTCCAAATTGGTGAAAATAATAAATTTAATGAAAGGAAACTTCAGTAGCACAATAAAAACAATTAGTGGTAGGGGTAAAACTAATGGCTTAATAACAGTAAATGCAAATATACTCAACATTACAGATAAAATTAATGTATTTGTGTACAACAATGACGAATTCAATTATGATATGATCTTATCACTAGATACTAGAAAAAGATTTGGATTGACCCATGATAGGAATTTAAATATCCAATTACAAGAAGAAATAAAGTCCAAAGAAAATAATGATAATTTACCAAAAGATGAGTTATACATTAGAACCAAATTCAATAACAAAAACAAGATACAAAGTAAAGAAGATCTTGAGATGAAAAATGAATCTGATTAATTTCAAGTAAATTTTAATGAGGGTTGTAACGTGGCGTTTCAGAATCGCCCGTCACAAGGGCACACAACCGCTATTATTTTTAATTTACGCGTCCTCAGCAGGGTACTCCAAAAGAACTCGATACAAAATAGGCAATATCTACTTTTAACTAATTCTTTTCTGTAAATTCTTTATTTCGCGCTTCGGCGCAAGCTAACAAGGTACTTGGACGACCACGATCCCGATCAACAAGGGACCACTATCTACCGTTTGCAGCTCTCGACGACTTCGCCTACTGACGGTCTCACCAGACTACACTGGCTACCTTGGTGCACCTTTATATACACCTGGGGTAGCATCCATCCGAACCTTCCGTATCGCCTCGACTGCCGGTGAACAGGGAGATAAAAATCCTCCCGGCGGCCGGGGGCATCGTTCTTCAAAGAGGAACTAGCCGCCTTCCTATCGACGAGGACCGATTGTGTGGGTCGTGGTCCACGGTTTGGCCAACCGTCTGACTGCACGACCTCAGGTACAGGCAGCTAGCTACTGCCTGTACAAAAGCCGGTGGAGGTGAACAATGAGGCGTCACTCTCCACCCGCTAACTTTGACCGAGAGGCACCCTGTGTGTGCCTCTGTCGAAGAAGTCCCCGAGGATAGGCAGCCTGGACTGCAAACTGGAGCGACTATGAAACCGTACGAGTTGGTGTCAACGACGAAATCGCGAGCAGCACATTGCACAACATCTAGCGGTAATTTTTGGAAAACGTACGACCACGCAGTAACCGATATTCGCCACAGGGGGATGGCCTATTTGCGGTGGGGGTCAAGCGACCAATCAAAGAAGAAGAATCACCTCACGACAACCGCGAGATCGGCGAGCTGAACTACGACCTGCTATTCTACGCTCGACCTGTTGAGGAACAGCTTCAATTTTCCAATTGCTCTCCCGACCTCTCTACCGTTTTAAGCTACCGTTCTACCGTCTATCCTACCGCTCTCGTTCTACCGTCTATCCTACCGAGTACCTTTATCTTTCTAAATTCTTTTCCTTCTCTTTTCCTTTCCTTCCCAGTTTTGTTATTCTATAGTATAATTTAAATTAAAATCAGTTTGTGTGCCTGAGATCGACCGTTAAGGTAAGGCTTTTGCCTTTGAATTGTACTGGTACGAAGTTGCTCACAATTTCTATTCTTTCTCGTAATATTTATCGATTTTGCGTGAATCATGGTCCACGGTTGAAGTTGCTGTAAGCCGCCGTGTGGCTGCATGATTCCGGTCATTAATATTATATTTATTGTTTCTTGATTGCATCGTGTGATGCCATTTTGTGTGAATCATGGTTCACGACTTCCGTGTGACTGCATGATTTCAGTAATTCATTATTTTCGTATCTGAGCGACCTCGTAACTGCCAAATAATTATCTCTTGTATCTATGACTTTTCTAATTATTTGTGAATCTCTATTATTTTGCTTCCGTATTTTCTATCGTATTTTGAGCCCTATTGGCTTCATATTTTATTCCATACTCTCTTTGTAATAGTAGTGTGCTTTATATTTTATTTCTGTTATTGCTTATTATATTTTTATTTATTTTTGTGCCTATTGTATCGTATATCGAGTTCTACGGAGTACAAGCGAGCGTAGAATCACCCTTAGATATTACCGCATTTTTCTTTGGTACTATTGACCATTTTATATTATTTTTGCCTGTTATTTATTTCCCCGTATTTTGTTAAATTAAGTTCTGTAAACTATTCTTTTGTATTGCGGTGTATTTTCGTATATTTCTTTATTTTGTAAACTCTCCGAAATTCTCTCACTCTCATAACTTTGTATTTTGATATTCTCTCAAAAGTTATGTTTAGGAATTCACTATTTAATTCCTCAATTATGTAACGATTGTAATTATCGAATCTACCGTATGAATAATTCTACCGAAGGCTACCTAGTCGATCGTCTGCCGACTTGGTAAATTGTTACTAAATGTCAATCTCTCATCTTGGTTATAATTTATGGTAAATTTGACGTATCATCTATCGAACTACCGTTACGTTGTTTTCTACCGATCGCAGTAAAATTCTCTCGTTCTAATTAACAGAATAATAATTTTCGTAGTGTCATTTGCAACTTGGGTAAGATCACGTCGCCCAGTGACGTGTAGTTTTAAGTCAACTCTTGCATTATATCGCATCTCTCGGCCTACGTCTATTTTTCTCTGTTAACTACCGTCTCTCGTGTTAAAGCTACCGTTTACTGCTATTCTACCGATAATTTTTTATGAACAACGACAATTTATTTTATTAACTACCGCTATCGATACCATCTCATTTGCCTGTCTCACCTATGTAACCTTTTCGACAATACATGATCGATTGACTTATTCATTTTCCTTTTAACTGGAGTTTATTCTTTATTTGGTTATTTTCTTTAATTCTGGAATTACTGCTAGCTGCCTTGAACTCCGCCACTCTACCGGGATGTACGCGATCGTACCTGTGCCTAGCCAGCCATACAACGGGTTCTCTATTTATCCCTTTTGTACGGTCTTGTGTTAATTTTATTGATTTATGTTATTCTTTGAGAGACGACGCTAATGCGTCTGGCGCCCAACGTAATTATTTTGTTGTAGTTTAATATTGCGGATAAGTAGAGAATCGCGCCAAAGTGTCAACGGTAAGTCCTCATCCGAAAGTAACGAAATTTAGCGTTACAAATTAGCGCTCGACGAGGGGCAGAAAAGACTTAACGTTACAAATTGGCGCCCAACGTGGGGCCACAAAAGGCCAGCTACAGAAAAATTTCAGTTAATAATTCAATTAAAAACTTGAGAGAGAATAAGAGAGAGAGAGAGTGAAAGAGAGAAATTATTATTAACAAGAGAAACCTTTTCCCGCTTTTATTCAGTCAGTTACTAACCTAAAGATTCAAAAAGATCTGGAAAAACAGTTGATATTGAGTGACCAATCGACCCAAAATATTTAAATATTTAGCGGACCGGACATCCCGGATTAAAGATATTATTCCGACGACGGTATAATCCCTCGCGAGTCTTACTTCTAGCCGACGCATTGTTCGCGGAGAGCAGCGCGCGGCCGAAAACAATTTTTTCTATCGCCCGCTATAGTTGACGACTCACGAGCGAGACCGTGTTTACTGCTCGTGACCGCGTACTGACACTCAGGATCATCCGTGTTCGTTGCAAGCAGTATTTTAAGTCGTAAACAACAATACATGCCTTCGTTGCCATCTGTAAAAGACTCGTGGATATATTTATTAACTGCAGCGGAATTACGTCACGAGCTAAGACAGCGCGCATTATCAGCAGAAGGAACTTTACCGACTTTACGAGATCGTTTAATCCGATTTTACCGAATTTCTCGCGGAGAAATGACTGATCCCGCGACTCCAGATAAAACGATGCTTAATGCCGAAGCCGGCCCCTCGTCTTTACAAATACCGACGGACGAGAGACAAAGCCCACAATCGACGCGTGAAATCGGAATAAGCACAGAAAATAATATGTCGTCAAATAATACTTCTCCCGGTAATATACATGATTCATCGTCAAACCGAAACAGCGCTCCGGCTATCGATGTCAGAGGTTCTTTGGAACACCGAACGCAAAATATAGACACTGCGCGTGAATACCTCCCGATACCGCCTAGCTTTACCGCGCGTCGCGAAGCTCCCCCATTCCATCATAACACGCCGCGACAGCCATTTGACTCATTCCCGACAGCTCAACCGCCGCGTTTTAATAATAACACCCCAAATACGCTCGCCGCACACGAGGCCATGAGAAAATGGAATCTAAAATTTGCAGGAACGCGTAACGAAGATTCCGAAGCTTTCTTAACGCGAATAGAGGAGGGAAGAACCTTGTTTAATTTCCGCGATAATGACATACTTAACAGTCTCCCGTTTTTCCTCTCTGGAGTAGCTTTATACTGGTTCCGAAACAAACGCCCTCAATGGCACGATTTCCCCGATTTTGAACGCGCTTGGCGTTATAGGTTCGGCGACCCGAATTTACAATTCACATTGCGTGAAGAGATCCGTAACCGTACGCAAGGCGAAAACGAGCCAGTCGTTGATTACCTTACCTATATGCGTTCGTATTTTAATCGATTAAATCCCAGATTCTCACACGACGAGGAGATGGATTATGCCTATCGAAACCTGCTACCGCGTTTTCAAGTAGTGATAAGAAGAAGAGAGCTCGAAGATCTGGATGATTTAGAGGATATCGCCCGACAATTAGAGACGAGTTTTGCGGCTAGTAACAGATATCACGTACCACCGACTCCCGAAAACTCACTGCTACCGGAACTAGCATATCGCGGAGCACGCGCTAACTCTCGTCAATCGCGATTCGCGTTAGCCAACTTACATCTAGGGGACGAACCAAACGATGATGTTAATGCTGCGTATAGAACACCTATTCGAGAAAATCGATCAAACCCGAACATCAATAGAAGACCCCCGGATCCTAGACCTGACCCGCGTTATAACCAACGACCACCTAGGAATAATACCGGCCACCGGAATCATTACCGTCAAAATGAAAATCCGAATAACGTTAACTCGCCTGCAACTTCTACCGCTCCATCTACCGGTTCCAATCCATTTCTACCGTCTACCGAACAAATAACTGCACGCACAAGCTCCAGATTTGTGTGTTACAATTGCCAGCAACCTGGTCATCATCAGAGACAGTGCACCGCGCCGCGCACAAAATTCTGCTTCACGTGCGGATTGACAGGACATACCAGAGCCACATGTACCCGGTGTGCGGAAAACTACCACGGGAACCGCGCGCAAGGGCAACCTCGGAACCCAGACTCACAATAGAGCCCAAAACCTCGCTCGAACAAATTGTCAGACCTTGTTCTTTAACTACCAAAATTAATAATACTACCGAAATTAATAACACTACCGAAATTATTGATGCTACCGAAATTGATAATACTACCGAAGTTATTGATGCTACCGAAATTATTAATACTACCGACATTATTAATACTACTACCGGTCCACCTATTGAACAAACTGACTTCTGCAGTCCAGTCTACCCGCTTCACGGGAAACCACTGTTATTTCTGATCCTCAAAATATGCGATTTACGTGTAACGGCCTTGTTTGATTGCGGTTCATCACGAACCTTTGTAAACTTGAAAACTTCGGTATTGATCGAATCGAGAGGGTTCTTAATTCAAAAATCTCATAACGGAGCAGTCGTAACGGCCGCCGGCCGAAAAGCTGACGTCACGGGTGAAATAATCGTGCCGATAGAATTGGAAGGAACTACCCGCGATATTCACGTTCGCGTTATACCTTCCCTTAGCTTCGATTGTATAATAGGTCTAGATTTCATTTACACATTTGATATAATAGTAGATTTTACAGAACCTAACTGGTCATTCAAGTATAATTCTCTCGTAACTTATAAATTTCAAACGCACTCCCGATTTACTCCCGATATCCAATGTAACGGAATTGTAGCTCTGAACGACGAGCAAACCGTCAGATTGCGGAATTTACTAAAAACAGAGATAGCTCCAGCGTCCGATAAAATAGGGGCGACTACTTTAGCCACCCACCACATAGACGTAGGTGACCATCCCGCGATTAGACAACGAGCGTATCGAGTATCGCCGAAAATACAAGAAGCTATCGATGAGGAGGTTGATAAAATGCTCGCTGACGGAATTATCGAACCCTCACACAGCGAATGGGCAAGTCCGATTGTAATGGTTAAAAAACCAAATGGCTCCTACCGTTTTTGCATTGACTTCCGGCAAGTAAATCAGGCATCCAAAAAGGACGCGTATCCGCTACCGCGAATGGACAGCATTCTGGACAAACTCCGATCCGCCCGGTATATTTCGACTATCGACCTAAGTCAGGCATATTTTCAAATCCCTTTAACTCAAGCGAGTCGCGAGGTAACTGCTTTCATTGTTCCCGGTAAAGGACTTTTTCACTTTACGCGAATGCCGTACGGATTAACCGGAGCACCGGCTACGTTCCAACGGTTGTTAGATCGCTTAATTGGACCAGACATGGACCCATACGCTTTCGCCTATTTGGACGATATTATCATCGCCACAAAAACATTTGACGAACACCTCGAGTGGTTACGATGCGTTTTACGAACTATCCGACACGCGAACCTCACGGTTAACCCTGACAAATGCGAATTTTGTTGCTCTGAAGTTAAATATCTCGGCTTTCTAGTTAACGAATATGGGTTACAAATAGATCCAGACAAGATAGCTCCCGTTGTAAATTATCCGGTTCCCCATACAGTAAAACAACTACGTCGATTTTTAGGAATGGCTTCTTGGTACCGAAGGTTTATTCCAAATCTTGCCTCGATAACCGAACCACTGACGCGGCTTTTGCGAAAAACCCAATTATGGACTTGGGCTGAATCGCAATCTCTCGCTTTTGAAGAAATTAAAAACCGATTAACTACCGCTCCGACGCTATCGTGCCCCGATTTTAATATTCCTTTCGTCGTACAGACCGATGCTAGCAATTGCGGACTAGGCGCCGTTTTAACTCAAGCCGACCAAGACGGAGAACACGTGATCGCATACGCGAGCAGAACCCTATCGGATGCCGAAAGGAAGTACTCTGCTACCGAACTAGAATGCCTCGCCGTTATCTGGGCAATCGGAAAATTCCGCCCGTATATCGAAGGGTACCATTTCACGGTCGTGACCGACCATAGCAGCCTCCAATGGCTTCACAAGCGAAAGAATCCTACCGGTCGATTAGCTAGATGGTCACTAGAATTACTTGGCTATGATTTCACTACCGTATACCGTAAAGGCGCCTTGAATCACGTGCCGGACGCACTCTCCCGAATCCCGGAACCTGATGTTGCTTTAAATTCATTTTCTACCGCCGATGAAGCTACCGCCACTATCGTACCAGATCAATTAACCTGGTACGACCGCCGGAAACGCGACGTCGAAAACACTCCCGGAAAGTTCCCGGATTGGAAAATAGAGACTGGTCATCTATACGTTCGACGCACAGATCCTTTAATCGGTACGTTGGTACAAGATTTAAACGCCTGGAAATTAGTCATACCCGAAGAGCAACGCGAAACTGTTTTACAAGAAGCTCACGATGACCCTCAGTCCGGTCATCCGGGAATAGAGAAAACCTACCGCCGTTTAGCTACCCGTTATTATTGGCCAGGGATGTACCATACCGCTACGGAATACGTGAGGAAATGCGATACCTGTCAAAAATGTAAAGTGACCCAAACTGCCCCCGCGGGTTCAATGGGAAGGCGCATCGTAGAACAACCTTGGATCGTCGTAGCCGCCGACATAATGGGACCATTTCCCCCGAGTAAATCTGGCTTTGCGTACGTACTGGTAATGCAAGATCTCTTCACCAAATGGATTGAATGCGCTCCCCTTAGAAAAGCCACCGGACAAAAGATTAGTGAAACGTTCAAAGATTTAGTACTATCGAGGTGGGGAACTCCCCAGGTATTGCTCACGGATAATGGAACGGAATTTAATAATCGTACAATCAAGGAACTTGCGGAGGCCCATGGCATAAAACATACCACGACACCACCGTATCATCCACAAGCCAACCCGGTCGAAAGGGTTAACCGCGTTCTAAAGACCATGATAGTTACCTTTTTGAACGACGATCACCGAGAATGGGACCGACACCTCTCAGACTTCCGATTCGCGTACAACACCGCGCACCATACCTCACTCAATACAAGTCCCGCTTTCCTAAATCTAGGCCGCGTACCCGAACCGATTAACTCCTACCGACGATCAGCTACCGACAAAATCGAGATAGAATCCACACCTCCAAAATTATGGGCAGAGCGAATGACACATATCCAACTACTTAGGGACTGGGTCACGGAAAACCTTGACGACGCCTTCGCTAAACAAGCGCGATACTATGATCTCCGACGGCGAGATCCAGCTTTCGCTGTGAACGACCTTGTGTTAAAACGACAGCACACGTTGTCGTCTGCTACTCAACACGTTGCTGCCAAACTGGCGCCAAAATTTAGTGGACCTTACCGAATCTCCCGTTTTCTCTCTCCGGTGGTGGTTGAACTACAACAAGTAGATGGGAATAATGTAGTGGGAAAAGTGCATGTAAAAGACCTAAAGACCTATAAAACTTAGCCTTCGTAACCCAACAGCCAAGCCAAGCCCAAAATCATGGGAGACGAGGCCCCTCCACCTGCCTACGTCCTGCGCGGCTGGCGTCGGCTGGAGCCGTTTGCCGAATTTATAAGGTTCATGCCGGTATGGTGCCCGGACCTCGCCCGTGAGATCCGGCTAGCATATATCGAGGCCGAGGAGGACGACCGAACACTCAGAGCGGCCCAAGCAGCCCGGGGGACCGTACGGGAAATGCCTGAAGGTGTGGACCAGGCGGTTCAAACTGACCCACCAAGCGAGACGGTTGCCTGCCCGCCTTGCTGCTGCCGCTGTCGTTATCCGAACCCCACTACCGATCCCTCTGTCACCATCCCACTGATTTCCCCCCTACCCACCTTTTCTACCGCTTCTACCTTTTCTACCGCTTCTACCTCCTCTACCGAACCCCAACCTTCTACCGTTTTCACCGCCTCTCCCGACTCCACCCGTTCTTCTGACTCTCCCGACACTACCGTTCCCCTTCACTCCTCCTCCTCCCTAACTTCCTCTCCCGAACACAGCGGCATGCAGGAAGAAGAATCGATCCGGCCACCACCAGCCAACCCGAGACCAAGACGAACCGTCAGGTTCGCTGAGTCCGGGGCCAGTAGAGCGGACACAGCTAGACCGCGCGTATCACGGGCTGAGTCGCCGGACTTCAGCTTCACACCAAAGGTCCGCGTCGACGAACCTCCGACCGCAGCCGTTCCACCGCCCGCACCATCCACGTCGGCCCCAGCACCAGCCCCGGCGGTACGCGACCCTCGAGCGTGCTGCAACTGCGACGAGGTGGGGCACCTTGCACGCCAGTGCACAAAGCCCCGGAGAAAATTCTGCTATGGCTGTAAGCAGCCCGGGTTCACCAAAGCCGAATGTCCACGGTGCCGCGCTGGTTGGGCACTAGACTTTTTGGAGCGGTACCAAGTCCGGCCCCGCAAGGCGGACAGCGCTCATCTTACGGGTCCATACCAGCGCCGGGAACCGAAGGATCCGCCACCTTAACTGCCCTTCGATTAAATTTCTTTTCTAAATTCTATTTCGGCCCATCTAATTCAAAATTCTATTTCGACCTTCGAGTTTTTACTAAATTCATTTAAATCTTTTTTTTTCTCTCTCTACCGATTTTTTTTTAAGCTACCGTTTCTCTTTCTACCGATTCTACCGATTCTACCGTATCTACCGTTTTCAGCTACCGTTAACCTACCGTAAAGATCTAACTTCATTTCCGCAACGCTAAGCTATCGGAAAACTTAATTCTACCTTCACCGTTCAAGTCATGGTCTAAATTCCACTTTATTTCTACCGTTTGATTTATCCTCAAATGCGTAACTTCATTTCTACCGATTTAAGCTACCGTCAAAACTTTACTTCAGTTCTACCGTTCTGAGCTGTCGTGAAAATTTAACGACCTTCCTACCGATTTAAGCTACCGTGAAAAAAAAAAAAAAAAAAAAAAAAAACTCCGATTCTGACTTATTCCGTCAACGTTACCTGTTTCGTAATCACTCTAAACAACCCTCTATATCAACTGATTTCTCGCAAAAACTGTCACTGACTGAAGTAAAGGCAAAAACTCCTGAACCAAAATCAAAAACTAACAATCACCGCTCGGATGTACAAGCCAGAAATTACCTAACTCGCTTTTTGTGTGATCTTTTACCATACTTTTCTGATTTTATTAACGGACGCACACTATCATACGTTAAAAACTACCGAAGCATACGCGTTTTCCGTTTCTATCGTCTCTTACGTAATTTCCGTTAATTTTTTTTTGCTAGTGTTGTCAATGGACAACGAAACCAATTATTCGTCAGTTTACGGGTCAGCCTCCATAATTTCTAATAAGAGCCTTCGTGACTTTACCTAGGTAGAAGACCTGCCCGGTCTCCCCCTGGGGGGAGGGAGTTGTAACGTGGCGTTTCAGAATCGCCCGTCACAAGGGCACACAACCGCTATTATTTTTAATTTACGCGTCCTCAGCAGGGTACTCCAAAAGAACTCGATACAAAATAGGCAATATCTACTTTTAACTAATTCTTTTCTGTAAATTCTTTATTTCGCGCTTCGGCGCAAGCTAACAAGGTACTTGGACGACCACGATCCCGATCAACAAGGGACCACTATCTACCGTTTGCAGCTCTCGACGACTTCGCCTACTGACGGTCTCACCAGACTACACTGGCTACCTTGGTGCACCTTTATATACACCTGGGGTAGCATCCATCCGAACCTTCCGTATCGCCTCGACTGCCGGTGAACAGGGAGATAAAAATCCTCCCGGCGCACAGTGGTCCGAAAGCCCGAATTCCTGGCCAAAACCCCCAAAACCGAAAGTTATCATCCGAGGTAAAGCTTCACATATTTGTCAATAGATAACATTAGAGCTTTGAAATCCAAAAGGACAGATGTTTATATTCATTCTATGGCCTGTGGTAAACCCTCGAAAGTGACCTTTGTCAAGACTCGCGCGGGACTGTGGTGTGTGCACGCTTTCGAGCGCGGGATAAAAAAGGCTATAGTTTTTTCAATTTGCATCAAAATCGAGTCAACCAAAATGGATATTATTCCTCAAGGTAAGTGAATTACATAAATTTTGTGAAAGAACCAAGTTTCGGAATTTATGGCGATGATATTAATGATGCAATACGAGTGCTGCAAAATAACCTATTTCATTGAATTGCATTACTATCTGTAGAGAATTAGTTATGATCCCCGGAGATCCTGCGGAGATCTCAACGATTCCTAGTGTGAAAAAGTATAGAGAATGTGAAACCGTTGGCATCGCCTGCTCGTTTTTGCTCCATTGGTCAAAAATAAGCATTCTTTGAAGCAGTGTTTTGTCGACTCGGTCGGAGCCTCGTGTCCCGCCTCGTGGGATTAGTGTAGCGCGGCGATGCAGACTTTTTCTTTTGTTTACATATACCTGAGGACTGTTACAAATGTATCTGATGTAATGTACATAGTGTCCAATTTGAATTTCATTGGACTCGCACTACTGAATATTATCACGAAAGTGAATAATTCTAATTTATAAATTATTAAAAGTAAGTAAAATATTTGCATTTTCAATGATAGGATCCAAGATGGAGGTTGTGCAGTGGACACGACAGCAACTGTTTGATGCCGTGCATGAGGAACGGGACGAAAATCTCGATGACCTTATCGAAAATTTGGGCGTTAAACTGCTCAATAAAGCACCACATTTTTTTCGCATCGAAAAAAATGTGTAAGAATTAAAGAAATTAATTTACAAAATATCACTTTTAACAAAGTTGTATCATTTTTCACGGAATATTCCCGCCATTTTCGGTCCACCATTTTTAATTTCGCATTTTTGCATTCGTTTTCGGAATCAGCGACCCCAAAAACATTACTAGTATGAATTTCAGCGAATTGGTATCATTTTTCGCGAAAAACATCCGCCATTTTGGGGCCGCCATTTTGAATTTTGCATTTTTGTTTTTTTTTTCGGAATCAGCGACCCCAAAAACATTACTAGTATGAATTTCAGCGAATTGGTATCATTTTTCGCGAAAAACATCCGCCATTTTGGGGCCGCCATTTTGAATTTTGCATTTTTGTTTTTTTTTTCGGAATCAGCGACCCCAAAAACATTACTAGTATGAATTTCAGTGAATTGGTATCATTTTTCGCGAAAAACATCCGCCATTTTGGGGCCGCCATTTTGAATTTTGCATTTTTGTTTTTTTTTTCGGAATCAGCGACCCCAAAAACATTACTAGTATGAATTTCAGTGAATTGGTATCATTTTTCGCGAAAAACATCCGCCATTTTGGGGCCGCCATTTTGAATTTCGCATTTTTGCATTCATTTTCGAAACCAGCAGGCCAAAAAACTATAGGTATAGTAATACTAGCAATTTTCACTGAGAAATATTTGAGTTATTAGTTTTGGCCAAGAATTCGGGCTTTCGGACCACTGTGCGGCGGCCGGGGGCATCGTTCTTCAAAGAGGAACTAGCCGCCTTCCTATCGACGAGGACCGATTGTGTGGGTCGTGGTCCACGGTTTGGCCAACCGTCTGACTGCACGACCTCAGGTACAGGCAGCTAGCTACTGCCTGTACAAAAGCCGGTGGAGGTGAACAATGAGGCGTCACTCTCCACCCGCTAACTTTGACCGAGAGGCACCCTGTGTGTGCCTCTGTCGAAGAAGTCCCCGAGGATAGGCAGCCTGGACTGCAAACTGGAGCGACTATGAAACCGTACGAGTTGGTGTCAACGACGAAATCGCGAGCAGCACATTGCACAACATCTAGCGGTAATTTTTGGAAAACGTACGACCACGCAGTAACCGATATTCGCCACAGGGGGATGGCCTATTTGCGGTGGGGGTCAAGCGACCAATCAAAGAAGAAGAATCACCTCACGACAACCGCGAGATCGGCGAGCTGAACTACGACCTGCTATTCTACGCTCGACCTGTTGAGGAACAGCTTCAATTTTCCAATTGCTCTCCCGACCTCTCTACCGTTTTAAGCTACCGTTCTACCGTCTATCCTACCGCTCTCGTTCTACCGTCTATCCTACCGAGTACCTTTATCTTTCTAAATTCTTTTCCTTCTCTTTTCCTTTCCTTCCCAGTTTTGTTATTCTATAGTATAATTTAAATTAAAATCAGTTTGTGTGCCTGAGATCGACCGTTAAGGTAAGGCTTTTGCCTTTGAATTGTACTGGTACGAAGTTGCTCACAATTTCTATTCTTTCTCGTAATATTTATCGATTTTGCGTGAATCATGGTCCACGGTTGAAGTTGCTGTAAGCCGCCGTGTGGCTGCATGATTCCGGTCATTAATATTATATTTATTGTTTCTTGATTGCATCGTGTGATGCCATTTTGTGTGAATCATGGTTCACGACTTCCGTGTGACTGCATGATTTCAGTAATTCATTATTTTCGTATCTGAGCGACCTCGTAACTGCCAAATAATTATCTCTTGTATCTATGACTTTTCTAATTATTTGTGAATCTCTATTATTTTGCTTCCGTATTTTCTATCGTATTTTGAGCCCTATTGGCTTCATATTTTATTCCATACTCTCTTTGTAATAGTAGTGTGCTTTATATTTTATTTCTGTTATTGCTTATTATATTTTTATTTATTTTTGTGCCTATTGTATCGTATATCGAGTTCTACGGAGTACAAGCGAGCGTAGAATCACCCTTAGATATTACCGCATTTTTCTTTGGTACTATTGACCATTTTATATTATTTTTGCCTGTTATTTATTTCCCCGTATTTTGTTAAATTAAGTTCTGTAAACTATTCTTTTGTATTGCGGTGTATTTTCGTATATTTCTTTATTTTGTAAACTCTCCGAAATTCTCTCACTCTCATAACTTTGTATTTTGATATTCTCTCAAAAGTTATGTTTAGGAATTCACTATTTAATTCCTCAATTATGTAACGATTGTAATTATCGAATCTACCGTATGAATAATTCTACCGAAGGCTACCTAGTCGATCGTCTGCCGACTTGGTAAATTGTTACTAAATGTCAATCTCTCATCTTGGTTATAATTTATGGTAAATTTGACGTATCATCTATCGAACTACCGTTACGTTGTTTTCTACCGATCGCAGTAAAATTCTCTCGTTCTAATTAACAGAATAATAATTTTCGTAGTGTCATTTGCAACTTGGGTAAGATCACGTCGCCCAGTGACGTGTAGTTTTAAGTCAACTCTTGCATTATATCGCATCTCTCGGCCTACGTCTATTTTTCTCTGTTAACTACCGTCTCTCGTGTTAAAGCTACCGTTTACTGCTATTCTACCGATAATTTTTTATGAACAACGACAATTTATTTTATTAACTACCGCTATCGATACCATCTCATTTGCCTGTCTCACCTATGTAACCTTTTCGACAATACATGATCGATTGACTTATTCATTTTCCTTTTAACTGGAGTTTATTCTTTATTTGGTTATTTTCTTTAATTCTGGAATTACTGCTAGCTGCCTTGAACTCCGCCACTCTACCGGGATGTACGCGATCGTACCTGTGCCTAGCCAGCCATACAACGGGTTCTCTATTTATCCCTTTTGTACGGTCTTGTGTTAATTTTATTGATTTATGTTATTCTTTGAGAGACGACGCTAATGCGTCTGGCGCCCAACGTAATTATTTTGTTGTAGTTTAATATTGCGGATAAGTAGAGAATCGCGCCAAAGTGTCAACGGTAAGTCCTCATCCGAAAGTAACGAAATTTAGCGTTACAAATTAGCGCTCGACGAGGGGCAGAAAAGACTTAACGTTACAGGGTATTAATATAGATGAATTCTCTTCGGATATGGAACAGTTAAAAACTAACCAAAGAAGTAAGATAAATACCCTATTAGATAACTATAAAAGTATTTTCGCAAAGGACAAGTACGATGTGGGTAAAGTAAAGAATTACGAAGATTCTATAGACCTACAAGTAGATAAATATTGCTACAAACGACCGTATAGATGTTCGTTAGAAGATAAAGTGGAAACTGGAAAACAGGTAGCTCAATTATTGAAACGTAACTTAATTGAGGAATCCTGCAGCCCAGTCGCAGCACCATTCACATTGACTTATGGAAGAGATGAAGGAAAGAGGACTAGACTGTGTATCGATTCTAGAGATATAAATGAACTAATAGTACCCCAATCGCAACCCTTTCCCTTAATTGAGGATTTGATGGTTAAAACGATTGATTGCAAATTTTTGACAACGCTTGGCATAAACTCAGCTTTCTGGTCCATACCATTGTGAATTGGAGATCGTCAACAAACTGGATTTGTGACGCAAGAAGGTCATTGATTGCAAATTTTTGACAACGCTTGGCATAAACTCAGCTTTCTGGTCCATACCATTGTGAATTGGAGATCGTCAACAAACTGGATTTGTGACGCAAGAAGGTCATTATCAATGGACCTGCCTACCTTTTGAATTGAAAACGTCTCCGGCCATATTTCAAAGGATTTGAGTGAATATAATTCTAAAATACAACTTATCAAATTTCGTTATGAACTATATAGATGATTTAATGATTTTCTCAAGAACGTTCGACGAACATTTAGACCACTTAAAGAAATTACTATATGCAATTATGGAAGAAGGATTCCGTCTTAAACTGACAAAATGCAGATTCGTAGCTAACTCAGTCAAATATTTTGGTCACATCATTATGGAAGATACTATAACTCCCTTGAAAGATAATCTAAAATCTATAATAGACTTCCCGACACCACAAAATAGGAAACAAATATGACAATTCCTAGGCAAAGTCAATTTCTATGGAAAATATATTCCCAAGGTTTCAATACTGCTCGACCCTCCCCGCAACTTGCTGAATGAGAAAGGATGTGAGATTCGATTGGTCTAATAATTGTGAAATTGCCTTCAGCAAAGTAAAAGAGTATTTGTGCTCGAAACCAATTCTGACCATCTATAACCATAAGGCTGAAACTTTTATCTGTACAGACGCGAGCATCAAAGGTATCGGAGCTATCTTGAAACAGACACAGAAAGATGGTACGCAAAAACCCGTAGCATACTTTCCAAAAAAATTAAGTGATTCACAAAAAGAGAAGAAAGCAATTTTCTTAGACAGTCTAGCTATTAAGGAGAGCTTAAAATTCTGGCAACATTCGCTAAATGGTAATACATTCCTTGTCTACACAGACCACAAACCATTAGAAAATTCAAATATGAAAAACAGAACAGATGATGAATTGGGTGACATGACATTATATCTATCGCAATACAATTTCAAAATTAAAGACAATCCCGAAAAGGAAAACACGGAAGCTGACTGCCTCAGCAGAAATCCTGTTTACGAACACTATGAAAATGAGAAAGACAGATAAAAAAGGGTTAATTTTATAAGCATAGAAGATATAAAAAACGACCAGAGGCACAACACATGTTGAAAAAACAATGAGTACCTTATTATGGAAAATAACATCTATTGCAAAAAAACAAAAAGAAAAGGAAAAAAATAGTCTTAAGTGAGAATTACAGTAAAATATTAATAAAGACAATCCACAAAAAATTCTGTCATATTGGGATTAATCAAATAGAAACAAAATAGAAACCATGTTATATAGCACCACATTTATCAAACATAAGAAAAATTTGCAAAAGTTGTGATATCAGTTGTAACGAGGCATTTTTGATGCCCGTTACAAGGGGCTCCTTGAACCCTGGGCGAAATCAAAAATTTAGGAATTTCCGAAATTGAGTCGCGAAGTTTTTGGAAAAGAGCGCCAGGACTAGAGTCACGCATCCGAAACTACGAGAGGGGACACTTTAGCGACCAGCGTAAGATATTTCAGTTTTTTTTTGTTTTTTTTATTTTTCGAGCTACAACGGCATCAGGCAAGAAGTCGACACCGAATTCGAGGAAAGTGCGAAGTGGCGGACTAGCGACAATTGCGAAGGAAGGATGTCGAGGCTGCGGAGGGGGAGCCGACGCAGATCCCCGCATCGCGGGAATCCAAGGTGGACGCGATTCCCGCTGGCGGCCGGCGCGCCGCAGCCTCTTCCCGTTCACCCCGCCAACAATTGACCAGCGAACTTGCGACGGACCGACTAGCGACGAGGGAGCACCACGCTCACCGCCAAGATGTCATGGAGCTGCGCGGAGGACGAGATTGCGAGCTAGCTTTAAGTTCTGCGCAGCGATGCTATCGAAGGTGCGCGTCGAGTTGCGCGATCGACAAAATCGATGACGGATCGATTATTGCGTATTCTTGGGGGTATGACGTCACGTGTGGGATGGCGTATCGAGATCCGTGTTGCGGCAGGTGGTAGGTTTTTGAAACCACTCTAGTTCTGGCGGTCGTGATTAGTAGTCACGTTTTGGGGGAGTTTCGCGAAGCAATGGAGTCGCCCAAAAATCGCGAAGGGAATGGAAAGGGGGTTGCAAGGATGTAGAAGGTGAGCGCTGCTTCTATCCCCGCGATTGAATTTCGAACATAATTGTGAAAAGGCTTGCCGAGTAACGGATAGCCGTTTTGGATTTGCGTTGTAGAAAAGTACTCGAAATTCTTTTGCCGATTCTCTTGCTTGATGACCGTAGCCTGAGTACGCGAGTTAGAGTAAAATAAATTTTGAGTTTCTGAAAAAGTTGAGTAGAGTCACGGGTTTCAGTTGAATCTTTCTCGTTAGTGAAATCAAGTATAGCCGAATTTCGCTGTACCGGGTCGAGCCGCGTTATCGTTTTTTTTTTGTGTCACCTCTCGAGTAGGTCGGGAAGTACCGAATTGGAGTGCTCGGATTAGCGGGTAACGTTTTGGAGGATTTTGAAAAGAATTAAGTTCGGATGCGTTGCGATTGCGTATAGTTTAGGTTACGTTTAGTTGCGCCTGCATTGAGTTCCGTACCCGTTATTTAAGATGAGGTAGTTTGAGTTGGGTTACTTTGAGCTTGTGTTTAGGTGAAGTTAAATGTAGTGGTGCTTGCGCTTAGTTAAGTTTACGTTTAGTTAAGATAGTGTTTAGTCGAGGTTAGGCGATGTATAGTCGAAATTGCCGTAGCGTTGCGCAGCAGTTGAGACGAGAAGTGTGAGCATGGTGTTTTAAGTTGCGAGACCTGACGGCGCACCGTCGAATAATTAGTTTTAGTTTCGTTTCGAGCAGTAATCGCCATGGAGAACAAATGGCGAATTTGCAAATTGAGAACTGCGTATGAGGATTTTGTGATCGTCGAGAGACGTTTTAGTTAGGGAGCCGCGAGCTCATTAGAGCAAGAAATAGAGTAGGTTACGTGTAATTTTCTATTTAGTTTTAGACTCGCGATGAGCGATTTTTGAATTATACTTTTTTTTTGTTTTGTATCACCGCTATTGTGAAATATATGATTTTATTTTACTTTTGTTAAATAGCATGTATATTTCGAGTGTCTCTCTCTCTCTCCAAAAATTACCCCTCCCCTCTCCGCGGTACTGAGCTATCGAGCATATGCCCGAGGAATAGCGTATTAATGATTTCGAGGCGTGTTAATCACGCCAGGCGCCCAACAAAAACTTTGCGATATTGTTTTAGATCCAGGGTACATCGTGGACGCCAAATTATTGTGCACGCGGTAGGTTCTCGGTCATTTTCTCCGAGTGACCGAAGAGCGGGAAAAATCCACGTCACACAGTATAAAAAACAAGACAAGACTAAATGATAAATTTGGACCGATGTCACATCTAGGTCCAGCAGAAAGACCATTCCAAGTAATGTCCTTGGATATAATCGGTGGATTCGGTGGACAAAGATCGACTAAAAGATATCTACATCCACTAGTAGACCACTTCATGAGATGTGCTTATATCTTATGCTCGAAAAACCAACTGGCTCAAGAGTTCATAAAGTTAATTGAAAAGATTCCGAAAGAAAATGCGATTGAGGTACTACTCGCAGATCAATACCCAGCAATCAACTCAAAAGAATTCAAAAATCACCTTCAAGAGAGAAACATCGAATTAATTCTCACAGCGGTAGATGCCCTCTTTTCCAACGGACTAAACGAGAGCCTGAATCAAACCCTCGTAAATAGAATAAGATGTATGCTCAATAACGACTGTGAAAAGAAGGCTTGGTCGAAGATCGCAGAAGTATGTGTAAATGCTGTAACCAATATTTTTCATACAGTTGAGGGTGAAACGATACAACGATAATTGGTTACCCTACGGCGCAGTCACTAACCTGAATAATTAGATAGAGAGAGAGATACTAAGGGAGAAAGATACGATTGTTGGGCGCCAGACGCACATGCGTCAAAATAGATAATTAAAGAAAAAGACAAAGGTAAAGGTAAAGGTAATAGATAAAGGTAAGGTCAGGTTCTACGACGGTTTTGCACAGTTCGCTCAGAGAGACAAGATAATGGTAGAGGGGCGGAGTCGAATCCAATAGATAAAATAAGAAACAGGTGAAGCAGGAATAATGTCAAATATATTAAACAAGAGGCGATAAGTTTAATGACAAGCAAGTAGCTGAAGAGATTGAGTTACAATTACGATAAATGCGATAATTAACAATATTTACAGCCAGAGAAAGGTTAAGCGAGAGAGTTAACAAATAACGGAACGTTTTCCGAATAAGCGGGAAATATGCGCAAGCTCGCGATACTAACGGTAATGATTAACACGGTTTTATGATAGAAAGGCAGAACAGAAAAAGATATACTGTACTTAAATTAAGCGGTAAGCAAATAAATCATGAAATATGAGAAGCGATTATAAACACATGCGAAATACAACAATTGTAATAGTTATCACATTACCAGAATGATCAGAAATAGGCAGACAAGGAATTATGAATTACAAGGTAAATTCAAGCGACAGGTCAAATAGAAAATTAGCATAAAATATAGAGAATAACAGATAATACGTAGTCTCTAGTTTGCGGTAAGTGCGAGAGAAAAGGAGATAATATTCGGTACGATAGAAGGTAATTCAAGATACGGCAAACAATATTCAAGATAATTAATATGCAACGTACGGCAAACCAAATAGACTACGGACAACTACGATCAGCGATATTAGCGAAGAAAATAGTGAAAAAGATGTTATGCGATACGGCACAATACTCCAATGTCAAATGAACGACGAGCGGGACCGCGCAGCGATATAAGATCGCTCCCGCGGTACACTCACTAAGATACGATAATCAACGATAATAGATAGAGAGACAGATAGAAACTAATCAGAGAAAATATAACAAAATAGCAAAGCTCAATAGCTAAGATAAAAATTGATCCTTTAACGGGACGCGCTGCTAGACAGCGATATTAGACATTCAAATAGTCCAGAAGAGAAAGATAATAAAATAAACAATAGTCACTACAATGCGTAAGTAATAATCAACCAGTCGCGAAGTTACTTGCAATAAGACAGAAAAAGGGACAAGATAAGAGATAAGAGAGAATAAGGTACGAGCCCAGGTGGCTCAAGCAGACCAACTGCAAGATAAAGAGAAAAGATACGAGCCCAATTGGCTCAAGCAGACCAACTGCAAGGTAAAGAGAGAAAGAGATAAAGGTAAAGGTACGATATATTGCAAGTAATCTCGTGGCTTCACAAAATAGAAAAGGAACCTCACTTACGTAAAAGAAGATATAACAGGTGCGAGAAAATGCGATAAGGTAGCGATAAGACACAGAAGATTACGATAGCACGACTGTTAGTGTCAGTAACTGAACGTAGAGTGACGAGATGAGCGATGATCCTGATTTTCGTCGAGATGCTGTCACGTGATTCTTCCTCAAATTTGCGGTATTTTAATTGGACCAGCAGGTCGCGTAGGCCTGGTCCATGGGTAGGCGGCGATAATCCCTCGCCGCTTGATTTTCTATTCCCTCGACGACAGGTATCGAGGTATCGGGACGTCGGAAGGTGGTTAGAGATGTTTTCCTTCAGCTATGCGGTATCGTTGGTGAGAGGGGGGGTCGTACTGCTCATGTGTTGCGATATTGAGGTGTGCGGCAATATTACGTCACCGGTCCTTTGGACTTGCGATCGACTGTAACGCACTCCTTGCTTTACTGGTACTCCCCGTTGTAGCTATTTCGTCGGCGCTGCATCCCGGCCCTCGCTCATCGAAGCCCTCATGCCGGAACGATCTGGTGGTGATGGCCCTCAACCCGGATCCCCACACTAGATCCACCAGATCCACGTGGTCAGCATATCATTAGCCTATTCCACGCCGCAGTCCTTCGATAAGACGGTTCGTGAAGAGAAAACCGTCTTCTATTGGATAGTCAACGACTTAGTAGATGTTAGGGTCGGTTCAGCTCCAGGCTGATAAGTATCGTCGACGGGAGGCTTTGTTGTGTTTTTGACGCACAGCCCTGTACGCCGCCTGACGATGCATCCGAGCGGTAGAAGCATTCGTTCGTGGTTCGGCTCCTGGCCGATAAGTCTCAAATAGTTGGAGGTGCTGTTTGTGCGTCACGCACGACCCTGTTCGACAACTAGATAGGCATCCATTGGGAGTGGTTTCAGCGGTATTCGTTCGTCTGTAGTCGGTTGTGTTGATGTTGAGCTGGTACGTGACCCCTGTCAGGCAGTGTCCTGGTATCTTGACGTGAAGGTCTCGCGGATGGTTCTCGAAGAGCATTACAGAATTAGAAAATAGCATACAATTAGCTTAGTAAAGAGAAATCAACTTAAAGATAATTAGTCGTTCATTTTTGGAGTATTGGCCTCAGACGTGCTTTCGTTATTTTTAGCGATATCTGCACCTAGGGGAATGCGATAATTAAACAAAGTGACCTGATGAATGGTGAGTCCATGGACCTACTACCTTCGGAGTTGAAAATTATAAGCGACTGTTCTAAAAATCTAGAACAAGACCGAAAGATAGCACTGCTCAAATCAAAGAAATCACACGAATATAACAAAACTTTATTCGATAAAAACAGAATAAAGCATGATTTTCAAAAAGGGGATATGGTCTATGTAATAAATGGCAATAAACTAAATAGGAAAAAAATGGACGAAATAAGAATTGGCCCTTTCGAAATAGAAGAAAAAATTTCGGATTCAGTTTTTAAAATAAACACTGAAAGCGGTAAAAAATCTATGGGCTTATATCATGTCACGAAGCTTATTCCCATTGCAGAATAATTCCTGATACTCTAAGCTAAATTCACTTTTGAAGAGAATTGAGCACCTTAAGGGGGGGAGGTGTAAGCTTTGTGTACATGTACACACATACGCACCTTCAAGGATTAGACGTCTGGGAGGTGGCGACACCAGACGGACAAGAGAAGAAGCTGGGGAGAAAATAGAACAAGTTCGGATTGATAGATAAGGGAGGAGCATATACATTTAGTTGTTGATTCTTTTTTTTAGGTTAGTAACCCACGTGGTGCTTTCAATTCGTTTCATTAATAATTTTTTTGTTTTTGTTTCATCAAAATGAATTATGCTTTTTTTTAGACGAATCACGGTGTGTTATTGTTTTCATAACCCTTCGACGTATTATACATATGTTCACATTTCTCTTTTTCTATCGCCCCATAGGTATACTGATGAGACAGAAATCAGTGCTGCACCTTCAAAAAAAATGTCCTCGTCATGTAACAGTAGGCTGAATCTTTATGTCTGTACATCAATCAGCTGTTTTTCGCTTATTTTTCAGTAGATCTTTACCTTCATCTTCTGTTTTTGAACTATTGTGATATGTTAATTCTAAGATGAGTTATTACCAGTTAAACATATTCGATTTTTATTCACAAAAAAATCAACTTTAAACTAATATGGAATGAAACTTTCGATTTTCAATCAATTCCACTCCTAATATTTTTCGATACTAAAGTTCTATCGCTCTGTAATATATGCAGAAATAAAAATACAGCGGCGCATTTCAATAGGATGATTTTTTAATTCGTTCGGCGCATGATTTTTCAAGGTAATACCATGATATCAATGTGCTTCTGCTATTATGTAAGACAACGCAGATTCTTTAATATCAAAACTGCATATACATTTGAATTTTTGCTAAAAGAAAAAAAAATGTGAACCTCGTAACTAGTTAAATACATGAGTACACCTTTCTTCGATCATTATTAATCAAAGCTATCAGGTTATTGTGTGTGCGTGCGTGATGGCAAAGCTGCCGTATTTACAATGATTTTATTCTGATTAGATGTTTTAAGTGTTCACAATACAGCCATATATATTTGAAATTCGTCGCGAGAAGACACATTTTGGACCAGTGTGTGAAGCTTGTTGACATGTGCACACCTGAGATGTCTTTATGATGAAACATCTCTTTACATATACCAGGTTCGATTCCTGGCTTCATCGTTAATTTTTCAACTCACCTGAAAATTTCGAAATTGTACTCTTCTCTAATACAGCCATAGTTGGAAAAAATTTACGAAAATCGAAGCATGTTGTCAACGTGCTGGAGATCACTCCATTGAAAACTGTAAGAGTTCAGAAGTTAAGTGCATCGTCTGCGTAAAAACCAATGAAACTCCTGAATATAACGTGATATTAATCAGAGGGTAGACGACACTGAAAAGTATGCATCTCTAAGTTGTTATTACGGAAAACTATAATCTACAAAAATTTTCCCTTTCGTATCATCACTCGGACCAGTCCCTTATACCACAGTTGGTACAAAAGAAAGTTAAAATACCCAAAGAGTCTTTGCCACATTTATAACTTTCATAACAACCAAGATTGTGATGCAGTCGTTTCTGTGAAGAATTTCAGTTGCATCCAACAACCTGGCCCCTTATAAGGCTGCAACTAATCCGAAAATAAAAATATTTTTCATGTCAATATTGAACGAACTGCAACCTTGTAATTTAGTGATCGTAAAAGCTTCACCCAATTAACACAGACACGCACTGACTATAATTTGGTTGCGCTTATCCTGAGCATACCGTGGAATCTTGCAGACCACGCTCAGATCTCGCCAACCTTTGGCAGACTATGAGCAGATCGAGTGTGGACGAAAATTTTCAAACGCACGCAGGTTCAACTTTCTTGAATTAAAGTATGTTGACCTCTGGACCTTTTTTTCACATTTTATCGCTGGTAATCCTCGGCATATGATAATTATCAAAAGATCTAAATATAACACAGAAAAAAGCACAAAAAATCAATTGAGTGGAGAAACGAAAATTCAGAACCAATCCTTGTCCGTCACAGAAAAAAATAAAAGCCGTCAAACATTGATTCTGAAGAGAGGACATACCTTCCCAGAGTGTGTTCTTGACTCCTCTCAATGGCCAGTTGGACGCTGCGTTGAGATTGAAGCCGGCTGCTGGGCCACCGTTGTCAGTTGAGAAAACTATGATACTATTGTGCAACATGTCGCGTTGACGGAGCGCCTCAACCACAATGCCCACAGAATCATCAAGTTTGCTCAGCATCGCTGATATATTGGAAAAAAAAGAAACAATTCATAATACGTATCCATAAGCGGGGCAAAATACTTGTACGATAATTTGGCTTCGAGTTGTGAGACTCCAGCCGCGTGCACTTTCGTGACTTGAACATTAGGCACTAATTTCTTTAGGCAATAATAATGGTTGAACAAAGAAAAAATGCGAAGGGCAGCACAGGCCTTTTTGGGACGCTGAAAATAAGCCATTGGTTGTCCAAATATCTTAAACTTGGTAAAAAAATGTAGGTAATAAAGCGGTACGACTAATCAAATAATTATACTATATGATTAAAAATGAATATTCGTTTTTTCTGGAAGTAAGTTGGATACTGTTGCGGGATCGCAGCAGGCTCCTCGTCATCGGCGACATCTCGGGCAGAGGTGTGAGAGCGGGGACCCGCGGGCGGCAGTCGATGCCTGACTGGCGAACATGTAAGAGTGTGATGTGACAAACAATAAAGATATACTTAAGCTTTCATAAAACGGTCTGAAGTGTAATCAGTTATCCTGACCTCTGCTCGAAACTTCCCAAATTTTTGGAGTTATGGTGTTTGGCGTTCAGAAATGAGCATAATTTGAGATGTTTCTGGGAGAGGCGAGTATGCGGGATAATCACACTTTTGCTATTGCATTGTTATACATAAAGAGAATCGATAAACCTCCTCCGCCAAATGGTTAAATTAAAATGAATAATAATACACCTCTACTGTCTGATGGTTACCACATACATACAAGTGTAAATGATTAACGGAGATATAAATTTGAAAACTGGTGATTTCGAAAAATTAACGACGGAGCCAGGAATCGAACCTGGTATCTAGAGATGCTTGACCGGAGCCTTACTCCACCAGACCACCTAGCCGCCCTGACTCTGTTGTCGTTAATTCCTCTCATCACCAGTAAGTTCAAATTTGTTTTCTTGTGCTTTGTATGTGTGTAAATAATTAACTTTCGATATCGGATCGTTATTATGAGGATGATTAATAATGAACCTTGTAATACGGCATTCTGACACACGTGTTAATGATCTCTGATTCCCTTCATTTCGCGCAATAAATGTCCAATGTCAACGAACGGCGATTCTCTCACAACAAGGTCAGTCATAAATAATAGTTTCTTGACCTCAGGAATTTAGAAATAAATATTTTTCTTGGAAATAAAGGGCAGTAACGACAACCAAAAAATTGTTTACGCTTCGGCTCGGGTGGGGGCCCTACTCTGAACGATTATATATTACCAGAACCATCTCTCACGAGAAAAGAATATTAGGTAATAGGAGTAAATTACTTAAAATTAATCTTTTACAGAGAATTATGAGATAAACAAGATGCAACTTGTGCCGATATAATTGAAAGAAAATCACCTGGTAATAGCGTGCGGATATTTCAAATTTGATGAACAAAACGATAAAAACAATAATTAGAACTAAAATTAAAACCAAAGTACGCTAAAAAACCAATGTTAATTTGAAAAAAAAAGAACGATACCAAACTCCCACGCATTCATCTCAGTTTTTAAATTGATTTAGACACCCAACCGAAATTTACAACACAGATCGATTTTAGAACTTGCTGATCCTCCAGCGTGCAAACGGAAAGAGAACGAAATCAGCAAGTAGTAAGAAAGATAAAATGAGACAACGGGTTAAATAGTGTAACGTGGCATTTTCAATGCGCGTTCCAAACGGCTCCCCGAACCCTAGATGGAACTCGAAATTAGGGATCCCACGGATCAGACCGCGAATCCTTTCAAAAAAAGAGCGGCAGGACAAAAGTCACGCATCCGATACTCCGAGGGGGGGGGGGGGGGGGGGGGCAATTTTCGGTTTGGCAAAGACGATTTTCAGGATTTTTGTTTATTTTTTTTTTTGGTTTAGAGTACATGCGGCATCATATACGGGATCGGCGGCACATTCGAACGACGTTACAGAATTGCAGTCGCGACGGACCGCGACGATAGGAGGGCCTCGCGCGAGGCTACGGAGAGAGCGACAACGTAGAACTCTGCCGCGATGGAACCCAAGGCGGACGAGATTCCCGTTGGTGGCCGGCGAGCCGTAGCCTCCCCCTCACCACACTGACGTCAGGCAACCTCGCGAAGTCGTCACTACGCCACTGTCGAACTACGGGATACTGGAGACTGGACAATCAATCAGCACCCCGTGACAGCGGAAGTCAACGATAACGATAAGTTAGGCTATAAGAATTTCGTAACGAAAACGCCAATTAGAACGCGGGAAATTTGACAACGGATAGCGCCTATGTTCAAGGCATGTTCGAATTGCGGCCACGATTTGCGGAGCTCGACAATTGAGTCGTGGCGACAGTTAGAGGTGATTGAGTTTCGAAAAAGCAAAGAAAAGTTACCGAATTCTGAGTGTCATGGCCGAAACGGGAGTAGGCGAATTTTTGGTGTGGCTGCGGAGCGGTAAGCGCTTTTAATTCCTTGCGGACGCATTTCGAGTGCCATGTAGATCAGCGCACCGGTCGACGGTTGGCCAATTCTTTTTTGACTCAGAGCAGTACTCGAAATTTGTTTGCCGATCTCCTGGTTGATGGCCGTAGCCTGAGTTTTCGCGATAACGCGTAGAGTCAATTTGGTTCCTATATAGTCTCGCGTAGAGTCACGGTTTCGAGTTGAGTCATTTTCGGTTTGAAAGTGAGTGTAGCCAAATTCCGCTGCACGGGGCCCCGTCGAGTCTGCGTCTGTAAAAAGTGTCACTTCTCGTGTAGGTCGAGCATCATCTTGCGTAGACGCTCGGATTAGCGGGACGGGTTGCGAACTTTTCGGGAATGGCGACTACGACTGGAGCTCGGATGTGTAATAATACGCTATAAGTAAGCACGAAAAAAAAGCTTCCTAGATTTATTAATTTGGTCGCGGTTAGCGCGTCGAGTCACATTCTTTTGGTTTTAGTTTATGAATTGTTGTTTATTAGTAAGGTGGCGATTAGCGCACGTAGGCATAAGAAATTTTCTAGATTTATTAACGATCGCGGTTAGCGCGTCGATTATGATCAGGGTTTAGTTTTTGTCTAGCGGTTTATTGTTAAGTGGCGATTAGCGCCGTAGTTAGTAGAGGCCGGTCGCGGCTAACACGTCGAGTAAAATTTTGTCTTTAGTTTTGAATTATTGTTTACTTTTCAGACAGCGACTAGCGCGAGTAGGCATAAGAAGTCGTTCAGATATAGTCACGTTTTCTTTCTTCCTTTCTAGTTTATTATTTTCTTTTGGTTAGTTAACCTAAGTATTTGAGTACGGATCGCGAATTACGCGTTCGCAATTATTATTTTTTTGTTTTATAAATTTTGAATCGCAACGAGTGACGTTTGAATAATTATTGTTTTTGCGTTTTTTTTTTTTTTGTTTGCATCACCGTTGACCAAGAATATATTAGTGGATTCTATCATTGCTCTGTAAAATAACGTGTTGGTATTACGTATCTCGCTCTCTCCCGGTACCTAAAAATTACCCCTCCCCTCTCCGCGGTACTGAGCTACCGAGCATATTGTCGCGGCATAGCGCATCAACGACTTCAAGGCGTGTTTATCACGCCAGGCGCCCAACAAATCGTCGCGATATTGTTTTTAGATCCAGGATACCGCGCGGACGCCGATTCATTGCGCACGCGGTAAGTTCTGGGTCATTTGCTCTGAGTGACCGAGGTGCAGGAAAAATAATATAATATAGAATACGTATAGAATAATAATAATATGATAAGAAGATAAGTTCAAAAGCAAGCTCAGTCGATAATTACAAGTTATGGTTGATGTATCAGAGGCGTGTAAATAGCACTGAGATATTCGAAATCTTGTCTTAGATTGATAGCATTGGGATGTGCAACAATGTTGCATATTTCCAACAATAACCCTTTGTAATAAAAGGGCTCTACATCTAAAATACTGGTTCGATCAAAGTTGAAGGCATGATCAACGTCAATCGAGTGTCTAGTTAGAGCTGTATAATTATCTTCATGCACAGGAATGTTTCGTTTATGCTCATTGATTCTCGTATGTAACTGCCTACTTTTTTGTCCTATATATGACATATTACAATGTTTACACGGAATTTTATACCCGACGCAAGAACGCTTATCCAAGCGTAGCAGACCTTTGTCGGAATAAAACAGAGAAGATCGATCATGTGCATTTTTTCCGACAAATTGAATATTGTATTTTGAAAAAATTCTATCTGGAGACTCGAATAGACCAGCAACATACGGTATCGAAACAATTATTTTGAGATTAATAGGTGCAACAACTACTTCGTTATTATTGTTGGAAACACTGACAGACAGAATCGATCTGTATTTCTCATGTATATGTTTGTTAAGCAGGACCGATGGATAATCATTCTTGCGTAGTACATGATTGATCGAGAAAAGGTTTTTATTACGAAATTCGATACTAGATAATCTAATCGCTCTATCTACCAAGCAATTGGTCGTTCCAATCTTATATGATCTGGGATGGTGAGAAAGAAAATTTAAGTACCTCTGTGACCAGGTGACTTTGTGGAACCAATCCGTTTTGATAAGCTGATTATCATTGGTGATAAGGACACCGATGTATTATAAATTCTCTTGCCCGCGGAGAAAAAAAGTTATGTTAACATTGAGTAAAATTCAATAATTCAACATAATTCAGCGATCGATCAAGATTCACGTTAATCTTTACACTCTTGAGTAATGCATCACCAAAAATCAGCTGCTTCAAACTGCCCCTTTGGTTAAGGTGAAATTTTTCATAAATTGACGCACGAATTCAGGTGCGGCGCGTTCGGCGCACACACTGTACAAGGTGCACCGTAGTAGAGTGCGATGTCGATTAATTTGTCTCTCATGAAAATAATTTTAGTCCACTGAATTCGACTATTATTTTCATCAACAAATCATTATTGGTTCTTCAAAATGATGTATTATTGTCTCACTGTTGAATTGATTTTTTCAGGTTCTCTGGTAAACAATGAAGCGTTTGCAGTTGGTTTCACGTAACAGGAGTTGTATGATTTATTGGCATATCAATTGTAAGATAATGCAAATAATGTTTACAAAGGCATGGAGGTCGCATTGTCCGAAAAGTCCACAGCCCTTACACGTTATCCGCGGATAAAGGACAAAAAATTCGTAAATTATTATGTGACATGCGAGACAAATTACAAAAATCTAAAACGATTAAGGCGAGGCTTCTGGAGAAAAATACGGATTGGCTAAGCACAGTTGTCACCTTTGGGAACGATCGGATAATCTCAACAGAAAACGAGGATACAGCTGCAGTTCTTGGGCGTCGTCGCCATTCACAGAGCTTGGAGGACTCCAGTGAACGGTCGAAAAAAAGTAAAACTGCAGGTATTCGTAACCAGTCCAGCGCTGAAGAGCTTGCCCTTGCCACCCACATTAGTCTTTGAGTTGCAGGAAAATTTGACGACGCAAAAGTAGTGAAGGACGTTGCTCTGGGCAGTCCTACAAAAGCTTCCAAATACAAGCAAGCTTTACGCACTGTTACAGACGTTACTCGCAGTTATTATTCCGTTGGTGCTGCTCTTTCTCTGATAGTTAAATACCGTATGTCCAAACATGTGTATCACGGAATACGGTCTGGAGCTCTGGAACGTAATTCGAGAATGTATCCATCGGACAAATCTGTGCTGGGGGCGAAAAAAAATACTATCCACCGAAAGATGATATAACTATAAACGAAAGTAAAGCTGCTGTAAAACTTCAGGCACTGTTAGATCATATAGCGGATCGCATATTGACATTGCGAAGTGAAGTTTTGAAGTTCCTCCCATCCAATGATTTTTATGAACTGGATTTCTTCTGCAAATGAGGATGTGACGGAACATCCGGGCAAAGTACCTTTGAACAAAAATCTGATAATTATGATAAAGATAACGAAGAAATAATCGTGTGGAAAAATCCACGACCCTCCTCCCCTCGATTTTGTAGACCGATACAGATCGAGTTTTCAAAAGAGACTGCAAAAGGAACGCAAAATGAAATTAATGACATTAAAAAACAAGAAAGCCAGCTTCAAATTTTTTATGCGATTGTGAACGGAAAAGAAATCACGGTATCTTACACATTAGTCTTAACAATGATTGATGACAAAGTCTGCAATTCACTAACATCAAGTGAACGATGCTATCTTTGCGATGCTACATCCAAAGAGTTCAACGATATCGACAAGATTTTGAAGAGAAAGATGAATGAAAATTATTTACAATATAGAGTATCACCACTGCACGCGTAGTTTCTTCTTTTTCGAGTGGCTTATACTGTAACACGAATTAGCGAAACGCAACAGCTAAACCCGAGATCGTAATTCGGACAAATGGGTGCCTATCTAGCTCACTGAATTCTAAAAATTATCATTCCGTATAATCGCATTAATGGGCGCCAGGAAGATTACTTTCTATTTTTCTACCTTACGTTGGCCACGTGACCGGTTAGCACGCGGTATATATCAGCAACGGGTCGTGATGATTGTTCGAGGCTCCCGGCAATCGAATTTGAGTAGATTTCTTCGGAAGAGGATCGGGGAGGACTTGAATGAAATTACACACACTCACCACCTCCTCTTCACTTTCTTTTTCGTCAAGCATGTGTTGTTCGCTACTATACTGTAGGTCGAAGACTGCCTGCTGCCGCAGCGTGGATACAGACCGGCGTGTCAACAGCTCGACTACACGAGTCCTTGCCTGTATGGATGTTCGGCGCGCGTATTCAAAGCCAGACCAAGCTCGACAAGGTCCTTAAAACACTATGAAGAGGCGAGTTAAGTCTACCTCGCTACAATACATGCTTCATAGAGATCAAACATTAAAAAATGGCAAACAGATAAACAAAGCATCGAAAGTCCTAAAAAGACCATATAAAAAGGTTTCCGTGAACAATTGGGACTTTTTATTGACCAACAGAAGCGAGGATATGGTAGCACGAATGACGATGATACTGCTCGTCCTTTCTTTCAAAATTCTGATGTTTCCGCATCTATAACTGGACTAGATGAAGATGTAATCAAATATTCTACGCGACCTTACAAGTAATATCGGGCGGTTTTAAAATAAATGTGGACGAATTTGAAAAATACGCTGTAGATATAGCCCGTAGATGTGTGCTACTATGTCCTTCGTATTACAAGCCCACTACTGTGCACAAACTTTCAATTCACGGTGCGAAAATAATAGGGTTTTCGATGCTTCCAATCGGACGGATGTCATAGGAAGCCCAGGAATCTTGTAATAAATAAATAAAGTCATTTAGCCCAGACTTATCCCAAAAATTCAGTATAAAACAGAATATGGAGGATGTTTTCGCGCGATTTTTGATTGCTTCTGACCCCGTTATCTCAAGTTTGCGTAAGCTGCTAGCAAAGTCAATTAAATCATTATCGCGTGAAGCGGTGGCGTGGTTGATATCGCGAACTGTGAACAACCAAAAAGTATTCCGAATGACTGACTCCAACTCTGGAGACAGTAATGATAGGGATTGGGACAGCAATTGGACTCTATAATTCTGAGCGTCTTTTCATAATTATTTTTTCTAAATAACAATATTCAATGTAATTTAAAATAAATTGATATTTATATTCAAAGTGTATTTGTGTTTACATACTTTCCTAATCTACTGTATCCCACATACATGTGTGTGTTGATACATTCTTTCGTTTTATCAAAATAGAATCTTGTTTAGCAACCTCAAAAACTCCCGAATACCAAATTTCGATAGAAAAACTCGTTTATTCAACGAGCCATAAATCGTAAACGGTAAGTTTTACAAAAAAAATTTTTAAGAAACAAAAGATGCAAAATGTTACTCTCTATAATAATAGTTTCTACGACTTTTGCCCTAAAGTGCATAGTTTCCGAGATATTGAACAAAAACGTTTTTTCGAGATTACGCCTGAAGTTCCACCATAATCTGTCAGCATTTTGTGTTTTTATACTCAGTAAGTGACCCCAAACATTATAACAAAAAAAAAATTGGATAGGCAATTTAGTGCGAGGTTTAGCCCGAAAAACGACTATTTTTACTGGCCTATATCGGATTCAAGATTGTGTTCCTTGTTCCATCAAAATAAATAAATCACCTTGTAACAAGGATAGTTGGGAAGAATCCCTGTGCTGCAGGAACCATTATAAAATTGTTGTTTTTCAATTCGTGCCACTGAATAACTTCTGCGTTTCAGGTTCCATTTCCAATCTCAGGATGAGATTTTTTTTGTTCTAGACAATGCTAACACGAAGTGCAGAAATAATTGCGGTAAATGGAGATTCACAAGCTTCAGTCTTAGCGTGAGATCCCGTAAGGAGTTTTAATTTGATTTTGAATTTGAGCTATCGATGAATTGCAGGATTACTCTCTGATCCAGATTGGTAACAAAAAAGTTAGCGAGTGATAAATCCTATAGCAGACCTAGTGATTATTTGCAAGGCAACGTGTACTGGTAAGTGAACGCATTCTTTACACTTTACTGGGGTTCCACGAGACCGAAGCACGCGAAATAACTGCAACTAGCTAGTGAAATGATACCGTCAACTGAGATTAACTTCAAAAATATTTTTAACTGAAATTATTCAAGATTTCTAGATTTGGATTAATTCAGTTTGCTTAGCAAAATTCAACCCTACAATCTAATTCAGGACTTGAAAGATTATTTTTCTGAATTGGATGCCAAATAGAATAAAAGTGAGCTTAAAAATAAGATACCAAATTAAATGGTGTGAAATTTGAAAAATAATGCTGGTCAATAATAATGCTTGAATTACAATGGTGCACAGAGTGATTCCTCGGTAGAATGAATTGGCAGCAACGGTCAAGTAACAAACTTATCGCTATTGGTTCGATCTAAGTAAAATGATGGGATATTCAGCCACTATGATCTGCAGTGTATCCCGCTCTTCAATTTTGCCTCAACTGATGTTGAGAAGTTGGCGATGGCATGATGAAATTCACTCCGGCACCTGATGTCTGACGGAACAACTAGGTTCGATGGTTGTAATAATGGCACCGCTCAAGAAACCAGGATCCTTGCTGCCCAAACCTTTTGACCATCAAGTAAGGCATAACTTTCCTCATGTTAATCAAAGTTTAAACTTCGAGCCTGCCGGAAAAAAAAAAAATTTTATCATTGAATCCATGTTAAGATATTGTCATAGTCAAAGATCACGAAATTAGAAATTTACTTACATGCTCCCATGCCTGACAAGTTTAGTCTCGCTTGACGATGAATGATTTCGTATCTGAAAATATTAGAAATTATTATCATCAGACAGGAGCTTTTTATATTTTTGAATACAACTACTTTCCAATAAAATGCACAAAACATAAATCGTGAATGAAACCCATTTTTAATCTTATGTAAATGAAGAATCTGTTCACAATAAACGTTGTTTTCACTTACCTACCGCTGTTTGTCCAGATTCCCTCTTGTTAATGACATTTCACATTGAATTTTAGATTTCTTCTTTCAACAGATAAAACCCAGTTTCTGTATCATTTGCTTTTCCGTTGAATTCTTCATTGCGTTGGTTGAATATCTTCCGATATCGACCGTGTTATTTCTGAACGATACTATTCTTCTTAGACAATTCACGCTACGTAAAAATAAACAGCAACATAACCTCAATCCTCAATCAAGAGATTTACAGCTCTTGAGTCTTGTCTCATTTTGTGTACGTTTGTCCCCTGCTCAGCAGATGAAAATATCGCCGCGGGGCGATTTTACCGACCAATGAGATTGAATTACTTGGCGCATGCGTATTGACTGTATAATTTCTAGATATCGTCCCGGTATGTATATGAGTAGTTCCATTAGTTTTCGAACAATTTCTCGGGAGGGATACACCGATTTCAATGAAACTCAGTAATCTTGAAGTACCTTATAAAGTATCCCCACACACCAAATTTTAGCCCTCTAGATGCCACAGGTCAAGAGAAATTGTTTTTTGAAGGTGTAAAAATCACCACTTTTAGCCTATTTTCGAGAGTTTGATTCTCATAAACTTCAAACCCAACCCGAATAATTTGCATTAGGTTTCGTTTATTACATCATTTAGTACGTGAAAAAACCTATTACAGACTCCCAAACTATTTAGGCTTTATTTATAACAAAGTTAAACAAAATAAAAATTTCTGTAAAATGACTAGTTTCAAATGGCCACAAAAAATTCAATTCTCAACCGATTTGCTTTTACAAGGTCTCATATTTTTCGTTAATATATGCCCTTAGAGTAAGAAACTCCATAAAGTTCATTTGCAACCGGGAATCGGCAATATTTTATTTCAAAGTTGATGACTTTTCAAAAATAGCTTACTTTGACCTCTCAGTACGCATTTCTGACAACTCCAAATAGAACAAAAATTTAGGAGGGTGTAATGTTTTATGTCTAGAATAATCCCTAAAATGGATTTTCTTGGCCCGAACTTGTGCAATTTTCTATAATTTTTTAAATATTGGTTAAATCGATGAAAATCATTATTGTCAAATTAAATATTGAAGTTACTTGTTTCTTTTTTCGTTGCTTACTTTGATTTTATTTGTTTATAACAAAATTAAAATTACGTGAATATAACGTAAAAAACACAAAAAAATATTTTTTGAGTATAATCTTCATTATGTACTGCGTACAGTTACTGAAATTTTTCAAGTGAAACTTCTATATCGACGGGGGGTAATAGGATTTTTTCTGTCACGAAATGAAAATAATACTCAAAAAATATTTTCTTGAGTTTTTTACGCTATACTTACGTGATTTTGATGATGTTATGAACAAATAAATTCAAAATAAGCAATAAAAAAAAAACAAGCAACGTAAATAATCAATTTGACAATAATGATTTTCATCGATTTAACCAATATGTAAAAAATTATAGAAAATTGCACAAGTTCGGGCCAAGAAAATCCATTCGAGGGATTGTTCCAGACATAAAACACCACACCCTCCTAAATTTTTTTGCTATTTGGAGTTGTTAGAAACGCGTACTGAGAGGTCAAAGTAAGCTATTTTTGAAAAGTCATCAACTTTGAAATAAAATATTGCCGATTCCCGGTTGCAAATGAACTTTATGGAGTTTCTTACTCAAAGGGCATATATTAACGAAAAATATGAGACCTTGTAAAAGCAAATCGGTTGAGAATTGAATTTTTTGTGGCCATTTGAAAATAGTCATTTCACAAAAATTTTTCATTTTGTTTAACTTTGTTATAAATAAAACCTAAATAGTTTGGGAGTCTGTAATAGGTTTTTTCACATACTAAATGATGTAATAATAGAAACCTAATGCAAATTATTGGGGTTGGGTTTGACGTTTATGAAAATCAAACTCTTGAAAATAGGCTAAAAGTGGTGATTTTTACACCTCAAAAAAACAATTTCTCTTGACCTGTGGCATCTAGAGGGTTAAAATTTGGTGTATGAGGATACTTTATAAGGTACTTCAAGATTACTGAGTTTCATTGAAATCGGTAGATCCCTCCCGAGAAATTGTTCGAAAACTAATGGAACTACTCATATATTGTAACGTTCTTGGACGTTACGAAAATAAATAAGGATTCGTGAGTTTAATTAATGAGACAAAATCGAAGGCATTGATAAAATGCTGAGAAAAAGCTTCAATTGCAGGAAACGTGTTTCTAGTTTAAAGTCTGAAACAAGACTGTTTTTACAATGATGTTGGTTGACGCAGCAAACTTGTTCTTTTTAAAGACATGTCTGTGGTTTATAAACGTCTTTTATCTATGATGACTACTAGATCATTAAAAAGGGGGCAAAAGGGGTGATTTCACCCTTTGTAACAGTATGTACTATTTTCCTACTGGAATACCTATCTTTTTCCTTTGTATCGTTGTCTGACTTGTAGAATAACGATTGTATTAGCGTAAGCGTACCGGATAATACCTCGCATATTCTCCCGTTACTACAAAGCTGAAGCTACCAGCCAAAGTACGCAGACAAACTTCTGAATCTTTTTGGAGTTAGAAAATGCAGTTTAGTTTCCTCCTCATGATTTTACAAAAGTATTAGAGGTTCAACATATTTCAAAAAATGAAAAATTGATTTTCAACTCCACCACCTCATTTAAATAAGCATTAAGAACGTTTAGCAGATAATTCTTGCTCCTAACTACAGGCTTGTATCGTTAATTTATCTGTTTCATTTTCATTGCCGAATTCAACTGTTGCCGCCCGTATCATTTCAAGCCTATTGTTATACCTGTCGACCGGTCTATTTTTGATTGTGACGTGGTATTTCATATCCTATCACAGCGGTTAAAGTAACCCACTCTTCCCTCCACAGAATCACCTATAAACAGCGAAGGCACGTCTTAGGCCAATACTCCAAAAAGAACGAATAGCTAATTTTACATGAGATTTATATATTAAGCTAATGCCTATCTATCTTCTAACTTTCGTACCGCACTACAAGAGACATCTCCCACAAGTTCACTTCGAGAGAACCAGATATCGCAAGGCAGAGGTCATGGACCGGGCGAACAGCATCATACCGTCAGCCAGAGGGCAAACTATCGCAATCTTAATCCAGGTGGATGCCTGCAAGAATTGAGATCAGGGTTATATTTGGCGCCAGGCGCAAGGTGCCAATACAAACCTCCAATGACCAGACTTATCGGCCAGGAGCCGAAACACCCCGATTAATGCTACAGCCACTTGGATGCGTCGCCGACGTATACACGAACCATCGACGACACTTATCACCTAGGAGCTGAACCAACTCTACCACCTACTTCGCTGTCAGCCATCAAGTAAGAGTGTCACGAACGCCGCATATACATATATAACTTTATCATTATGCATTCATATCATTACTTATTATTATTTGCTTTTAATGTAGACGAGGAAGCATAATCACTATTGAATTCATAATATAAGTTTCTGATAATACAGTTCGTGGCACGACAAAAGCGCAGTGGCGCAGTTGACCACTGCAACGTCAATGTTCCCGCGCCTGCCAGATCCCAGGTGTAATCAGCACCGGGATGAGGCGAGCGCGAGATCACGCACTTCGAGGAGTAGCATCGCGAGGCGAGCCTTTGTTCCAAATTGCAAAATCAGCAAAAACCTTGCTCGCTGTCCGACGCTCCAAGAGATGTCCGACGAGCGAGCGAAGACAGTCCCGTTAGAGACAGCTTAGAAACCACGTCTACGGAACCCGGCTCCTTCAAAGCTGTCATGTGTAGAGTCATTAGTCTTAGAGTCACCGGCTATTAGAGGGAACCCTCTAATTCTTCACGCGGTCACCGAAGGCCCCTCGTGTCGCGATGTTAGTATTTGAAGTTAGTAATAAGCGTTGAACCTCGAGCCACGAACTCTTTGGAGACGTGTAGTTATAAGTAGTGGTAATCGTGTGAGAGAGTGAGTATTCGGATTGTAATCACCAAAGAGTAAGTAGTGAATGAATATAAACATTAGGTTAAGAACATTTTTGTAAGTTTCCTCGTCACCTATTTCTCTTGCTATTTTATTGCTATCAATTTCACTGAAAATTTGGTTCCTTCATAAACATTCTAAAAAAACATAAATATTAAATCCCCCAACCCTATTTTCAAGGATAGCCCTGTAGAGGACGATCACCACGTATCCATGTAAAAATAAATATAAACCTCTGCGGTTATCTTAGAGGGTGAAGTCAGTCGCGTGCGAGACCGCTCCGCACGTGACAGACTAAAGTGTTGTCGGAAGTGGAATACTAGGTGATTTTTCCCTTGGGAGTTGGAATCAAGGATTTAATTTTTGGAATTTTACTCATGTGCCATAACGAGGGAGTCGAACCATAGGTGAAGGAACCACTAATCCTTGTCGATCGCCCGTCCCCCGGACTTGTCAAAAATGCCTGACCACGCTCCGGCCAGTGTAGCCGCCGATGTGACGGCCGAATTGGTCGCTAGCGTCAATACGATGGTAGAAAATCTAACTATACAAAATAATTTCGCAAATATTCCCGATTTCAACGGGAAAATGATGCCATTGAGGGATTTTTTGCAAGATATTCAAAACGCGTCCAAGTTCGTGCCGGCCGCGGCGGAAGCGAAGTACATAGGCGCAATAATATCGCGATTACGCGGCGACGCGCGAAACTGGGTTTACGACGAGAGAGTTGAGACCATGGCCGGGTTAGTGAAAATGTTGAAGAATCGCTCGCCCGCGGAAAAAACTATGAGTTCTATACGGAGGCATTATCGACGAAACGAATAAAACGCAATCAATCCGTTGGACAATTCTATGACAAGATCCGAATTTTGCTTAGCGGGGGGAGGAGCGCGCTCTGATCCCAATTTGGTATCGATCCGCCAGAATTGAAGCGGGACCCGCTGCATCACCTCGCGTTGAGTTCTTTCATCAACGGGTTGCCTTCTCACATCGAAACCGCGGTGGATCTGCGTGAGCCGGAAACACTCGAAGCAGCTTTTACAATTGCTAAAGAACTCGCGCTTCGAGACAGCCGACGGAAAGCTAATGAATCGAGTCAGAGTGAGTCAGCGCGTGTTCTTTACGCTCGCATGACTCTCCAACTCCGTCGCCGACGGCTTGGGAAAATAGACAATCGTCTACGTATCGAAGCCAGTTGCCACTATCGGCTCTCGGAATTTTAAAACCCGCGGGAACGCCTGAAAACCGCGAGGGCGGCCAGGGAATATCATATTCTCGACCGAAAATGGCTTGCGGATATAAATATTGCTGTAATGAAAATAAAGGTTGCCTGTGCTGCCCGTTAAAGCGTTGTTCTTCTCCAGGGCGCTCCCCGCGAAGGGAGCCTTCAAACTGCCCTGCGGTTCGCCGGGCGGATTCCCCTGCCGGCCCGACGGGAGCAAGCGGGTCGAGTCGACCTCGAGAATACCAAAATCAGTGAGGTTCCTGGAGAACGATGCCTCGTCCTTTGGACCCCCACCGCCGGAAGGCCCAGTAGTCGAATTGACTGCCCCCGAACTTTGTAATAAGAAAAGAAAATTCTTTCTTGACACGGGTTCCTCGGCTAGCTTAATCAAACTCAGTGCCCTCAATCAAGATTTAACTGTGAATACTGACGATGAAATATGGCTAACAGGCTTGGAGGAATCGGATATTCCGACACTCGGGTCTGTTGTCCTTCATATTTCCGAAAAACCGACTAAATTTTACGAGTTACAAAAATTGCCACTGAAAAGCGACGCGCTGATCGGTAAACCGTATTTTTTCGCAGAGAAAGCCGAAATTTCGTTTCATCACAACACTCTAGTCACCTCGAGTGATCCTATCCGACTTAAGCCTTTTGTAGGTTTGCCTGCTTCCGACGCGAAACCAACAAAGCACGTGTGAGCAGCAAAAATCACCTCGGGTAAACGAAGTTATAAATTGCGCGCGCTCACGAGCAAACAAATAAGTATCCCTTCGAAAAATGGGAATTTGGCGGAGGGATATATACCGCAATTCGAGACTCAACCGGGCGTGTTTATCGGAGAAAGTATCGTTGCACCTTCAGGAGGATCGTGCTACGTCTTAGCAATAAACACGCAATTCGACTCGAACTCGAAGATTTTGAGCATTATCGAGAGGACGGTAGCGGCGTTGAGACTATCCGCCGACGAATCGGGTAGAAGCTATAATTGAATCGTTGCGATTAGACAGGCTTAACGAAGTAGAGCGCGCACATGCTATAAACCTCATTGAAAAATACCCTCACATGCACAAGCTACCAGGCGATAGATTGCGATACACGGATCAAGTTCACCATCGAATCCCGACGGTGGACGAGCTGCCGGTAAACGCGGAACAATATAGATTTCCTGTGGTGTATCTGTCAGAACTGGAACGGCAGGTTGAGAGAATGCTAAGGGAGGGAATAATTGTTCATTCCCGATCCCCGTATAACTCGCCGGTCTGGATCGTTCCCAAAAAACCCGATTCCCAAGGGAATCCTCGCATGCACATGGTAATCGATTTTCGTTAATTGAACGAGAAGACAATATCCGACGCGTACCCCCTTCCAAATATGATCAAAATTCTCGAATAGCTGGGAAAAGCTACGTATTTTTCGACATTCGATCGAGTGAGCGGTTTCCAGCAGATCCCAATGGATCGGAGCAATGATCCAAAGACAGCGTTTTCTACGATAAACGGGCATTACGAGTACGCTCGCATGCCCGAGGGTCTCTAGAATGCGTGTGCGACTTTTCAACGCCTGATGGATCGGGTGCTGATCGGTTTGCAGGGCACGGAGTTGTTCGTGTATCTCGACGATATTGTCGTGTTTGCGGAAACTCTCGAGGAACATCCAATCAAAGTCCGTCGTCTTATGCAACATCTCGAGGATGCTAGCCTGGTCCTCGAGCCGGACAAATGCGAGTTTTTGCGTAGCGAAATCGCGTAACTCGGGTATATCGTTAGTCGCCATGGGGTGAGAATGGACCTAAAGAAATTGGAGGCTATGCATGAATTTCCTCGCCCAAGAACACAAAAAAACATGCGCCAATTTCTGGGACTTGCCGGTTATTACCGTCGATTTATTCCTGATCTCGCTGCCAGATCGAAACCCTTGTCAGACTTGTTAAAAAAGGGAAAAAACATTCGTATGGGAGCTGGAACACAAAAACAGCTCTCGTAAACTTCGCAAACCACTGTGTCAAGAACCGATTTTGCAGTATCCCGATTTGTCCAAACACTTCATCTTGACGACCGACGCCTCGGAATTTGCACTTGGAGCAGTGTTGTCACAAGTTCACGAAGGCCATGATCTATCAGTCGCTTATCATTCCAGAATTTTCTCGAATGCTGAAAAGAATTACGGAACTACGGAACAAGAGTGTCTGGCTATAATCGATTCGAAAGAACATTTCTGCACATATCTTTATGGAAGGAAATTTGAGCTTGTAAGCGATCACGAGCCTCTCAAGTGGAAGCGCTCTACGCTTGATCCAGGCAAGGGGCTCAGTCGATGGAAAATTAGATTGTGTAAATACTATTATGAATTCCAACATAAGCCAGGGCGTGGAAATATGAATGCCGATGCACTCTTCCGTAATTCCGTAGACCCGATGATAACCTCGTCTTTGAGTGATTTAGACACGGAGCCGAACGTCACTCAGAAAACGCAAGCATTGCCTTTATCTTTGCCTTCAAAATCCTCCGATACTCATAAAGGCCCGACGTCTAGCACACGGGCGTCAACATCTGGCACATCAGCTAGCCCATCAGAGGGTGATGCATCAATCGTAGCGTCGCGCACACGATCGCGTCTACGCAGCGTGCCTACAGTGCCAACAGTACTTGAAAGGGGAGAGGGGAGCTTGGAGAGCTCCGGCCCGGTGACGAGACGCACACGCGGGAAGGTCGTTTCAAGACCCGCGGGGTGCCTACCTCCAACCGCTGCAAAACCCTGTGGATCCGAATCGAAGAGCTCAGAGCCAGCAATACAGCGCTTGCACCACAGTATGCTGCCCTCGCCGTTACTTCCTCCAAAAAGGCCGAAGCCTCAACCCCCCGTGGAGGTTAAGCCCCTCAGAGATCCCCAAGAACCAGCATCTTCAGCGGAGTCCGCAAGCGTGACGTCTGACCAGAGGTCTACTGCAATCACTGTCACGCTCACCACCATTAGCAACGATTCTGATAGAAGCACGGAGGAATGGGAAGCTGTAAACGCGAAGGCGGTAACGGCAACCCTTGAAGACTCGATAAATAAATGTAACGATTCACTCAGGCGCTTGGAGGAGCGACATCACGCCAAATCCTCCGACGACCCCAAAAAGGATCCTCATAAAAGAGATTTCGACTGGCCCGATCATTTGTCGGAGGGGAATGAGTTAGAAGAGGAGGCTCGGGAGATTCTCCAAGAACAAGACCCTTCCGATGACATCGCCGGAGATGCCGAGCTTGCCAGTCGCTTAAAGGCGTTAGAGAATAGGTTCAAGTCATCATCGGACAAAGAATTAGTACGGCGCACAGTGGTCCGAAAGCTCGAATTCTTGGCCAAAACCCCAAAAACCGAAAGTTATCATCCGAGGTAAAGCTTCACATATTTGTCAATAGATAGCATTAGAGCTTTGAAATCCAAATGGGGCAAATGTTCATATTCATTCCATGGCCTGTGGTAAGCCCTCGAAAGTGACCATTGTCGAGACTCGCGCGGGACTGTGGTGTGTGCACGCTTTCGAGCGCGCGAAAAAAAAGGCTGTAGTTTTTTCAATTTTCATCAAAATCGAGTCAACCAAAATTGATATTATTCCTCAAGGTAAGTGAATTACATAAATTTTGTGAATGAACCAAGTTTCGGAATTTATGGCGATGATATTAATGATGCAATACGAGTGCTGCTAAATAACCTATTTCATTGAATTGCATTACTATCTGTAGAGAATTAGTTATGATCCCCGGAGATCCTGCGCCATTTTGAATTTCGCATTTTTGCATTCGTTTTCGGAATCGGCGACCCCAAAAATATTACTAGTATGAATTTCAGCGAATTGGTATCATTTTTCGCGAAAAAAATCCGCCATTTAACGTCCGCCATTTTGAATTTTGCATTTTTGTTTTTTTTTTTCGGAATCAGCGACCCAAAAAACATTCGCACTATGAATTTCTAAAAATTCGTACCATTTTTTGTAAAAAATATCCGCCATTTCGGGGTCGCCATTTTGAATTTCGCATTTTTGCATTCATTTTCGAAACCAGCAAGCCAAAAAACTATAGGCATAGTAATACTAGCAATTTTCACTGAGAAATATTTGAGTTATTAGTTTTGACCAGGAATTCGGGCTTTTGGACCACTGTGCGGCGGCTGAGTGCGGGAGAGAAGGCACCATCACGCACGATAGAAAAAGGAACGGAGGCGGACGACGAGAGCGATGAGCCACCAGCTGAGAGAGAGAAAGTATGTCAGTATGTAAGTATGTAAGTATGAGCAAGTGCGAGAGAGAGGTCCAAGACAAGTATGGCCGCAGGACTCGAGCGCGTACCCGACACCTCATAGCCCGTTTGGACCTCTCCACTGCCCGCTCCCCGCCGAACGGTGAGATGGTCGTTGCCTTGCAACGATACGGCCCCGGCTGCAAGATCTACACCGCGATATACACCGTACCGGCCACGTGCGTTACCATGTGCTTCGCTTCCCGGTCATTTTAGCGGGAGTAAAAGCAAATTCATAACATACTCCGATGACCCCATTAAAATAGGATCAGAGGACAGTGATGATGAACCTGAGCGAGGAAAATCTATAGGACAAACTAGCACGATTATAGGCTCTCGAGAATGCCTAACGTACAAACCGGGTAATCTAGTTCATTTCATCTCTGCAGATGGAGAGCTACCTACCTCAATTGGAAAACTACTCACCGATTTAGGAAGGGTATATGGAAAAACCATTAAAGAAAGGAAATTAAAAATTGGACAAATAGCAGTGACTCCGTATAGGTCCAAAAAAAATTTATAGTATCGTTATCAGAAAGCGATACCATGAGAAAAGTAACGCCGAGCAGATATACAAGGGACTTCAAAATCTCAAGGCCGCCTTCCAACGAGCGGCTGTGGAGTCGTTACGTATTTTACGCTCGGGAGATTATACAGACGTATTGCCGCACACGAAATTTCTCGACTGGTTGGACAGACTTTTCGGTAGGTCCAACGTAGTCACAACGGTATGTTATGGTACAATTCGACGGCCACCGGTTGAACAACATTCGCAAAAAATCTAAGAATTCCATGCGAGTCTTGTCGGAGGCCATCGAGGGGTAACCAAGACTTATCCGAAAATCCGAGAACGTTTTTATTGGCCTTCGCTGGGAAACGAAGTGCAAAATTTTATTAGTCGTTGCAAAGGCGGTCAGGAACGTAAATTTGTCCGAGCAAAGACGCTCGAGCCAATGCTCATTACTGATACGCCGACCGACGTCTTTGACAAAGTATTACTCGATTCGGTGGATCCCTTGTCTACAACGCCACATGGCAATAAACACATACTTACAATGCAAGAACACCTATCGAAGTATTGTTTAGCAGAACCGATACCCGATTTAAGAGCGACCACAATCGCGAAGCTATGGCAATGCGACTAATCGCGCAATGTGAGGCTCCCCGTGCAATCCTTACTGATCGCGGAGCAGCCTTTACCGGTGATCTATTACGCGAAATATCTAAAATCTTTCATATAAAACAAGTAACGACTTCCGGCTATCGACCGCAGACGAACGGAGCGCTCGATCGGAGTCACATACTGTTAGCGGAATATACATATAAAACAGTACGCAGACACGTACACTGATTCGAATCGCTTGAATCCTCACGCGGAATTATCATACAACACAAGCGTGCACGAGGCGACAAATTTTACCCCTCACGAAATCGTGTACGGGAGGCTACCTCGGCTCCTGAGTCAATTCCCCGTGGACGATGAATTATCAATTTATAATTCATATGCCATCGAATTAATAAAACGTCTCTCTGAGATAGATAGATAGATAGATAGATCGCGTTTATTATGCCATGACCCGCTTGGGTTTTAGAGCAAGTAACATAAGATACAAGATCAGGATTTTACAGTAGATCCAGTGATAATAGTGCAACATAACAGAAGTGTAACATGATAAAAAGGATATATTACTAGCTATCAAACCAGAAAGATAAAATAAATAAATAGCTAACTAATAATAGATATACAATTTAAAGTTGATAGTCAATGAAAATGATGATGGTTTACAATTTAAAGAACCGACGGTAGGAATAAAATAATAGTGCACAATTAGATAGATACAGGATAAGAATAGGTAGTACAGGAAAATATATAAAATAAATTAAGAGTAGTAATAAAATTAAGAATAACAATGAGAATAAACGTAAAACATAATAAAACGGAAATAGAAATACATTGAAAAGTAGAACAACAGTGGATAGACGAAAACCAGATAATTTATAATTTGTCCACGCTATGAAGTTTCCTATTCTACGGCCGCTGCCAATCATAGCCTAGATCTTATTTGGGTCACGGAAGAGCCCGATTCTGCTGCTAGGAGATAGTGGTGAGCTTAGGTTTGAAAACTTCAAGCGAAGGGGAGTTTTTTAGGGACGATGGAAGGCTGTTCCAAAACCGCATGGCAGATAGGAGAAAGGAGTTTTGGTAGACCGCTGTCCTGGCGAACGGAATAGGCAGCAGCATGCCCTGAGAAGAGGCCGCTAATCTGGATGATTGTCGCGTACTACGATCATCCTCAGGGACTAACTTATTTAGATAGGATGGCCTAGACATTAAGAGCACTTGATAGAAGAGACATCCAGTAAAATAAAGCCTACGGTTCACGACAGAGAGCCATTGAAGCTTGACACGATGAGGGGTTATATGGATGTCTCTCCGCAGGTTAAGGATATATCTAATGCCACTATTTACTAGTCTTGGTAACTTGAGATTTAAGTACTCTGTGGCATCATGGTAGACTGAACTACAGTAATCAATGTGAGGCATGATGAGCGCATGGACTAGCATGGCTTTCACCTGAGGAGAGAGCATATCGTCCCTATGTTTGAGCTTATAAAGCGAGGCATAGACTTTTCTCGACACTTGTGCTACGTGTCCATTCCAGGATAGATCCGCAGATATATAGACACCAAGATTTCGGACTGTGTCAACGAAAGGCACAGATTTACCATCGATGATAATCGGTGGTTTTGATTGGTGTTTTAATTGCTCAACATAGGCAGAACTACCTAAAATAATTGCCTTAGTTTTGCTGACATTTAACTTTAGGCCATTTGTCCGGGCCCAATCCGCGACTGATTTCGCGTCCAGATTCAATTTGGTAATGGCCTCTGTAATACAACTGGGTGAGGCATGCAGATAGATCTGAAGGTCATCGGCGAAGATTACATGCTTGGTATACCTCAACCCGAGTCCAACATCATTTATAAATATCAGAAAGAGCAGCGGCCCAAGAACAGAACCCTGTGGCACCCCGGAGCTGTTGGGCAGAAAAGTAGAGTGATGGCCGCTAAGATCTTGCACGGACTGGGTTCTACCTGTAAGGTAGGAATGAAACCACTTTATCGCCTCATTGGAAAAGTCATAATCCTTGAGCTTGGTCAGGAGCAGTCTATGATTAATGCTATCAAACGCTTTACTGAAATCAAACAATAAGAGAACAGTAACACACCTATCGTCAACAGCTTTCCGTGCATCATCAAGCACCTTGAGGATAGCAGTCTGAGTGCTATGGTGCTTTCGAAAGCCGGCCTGTACCGGGTCCAGAATGTTATTTTAATCTAAGAAGTTAGTAACTTGCTCTGACACTAATCTTTCAAGTACTTTGGCCAGGTGACTGAGATTCGCTACAGGCCTTGTGTCCGACCCGGACCTGGGTGGGTGAGATTTGCTCGGAGGAATGATGTATGCAGTTTTCCAAATGGTCGGGAACAAACAGGAGGACATCGATGCATTAAAAAGGTCAGTGAGGCGCGGTACTAGTATTGACAAAAAATCCCTTGTATGGATCAGATTGATGCCGTCAGGGCTTTGACCACGCGAACTTGTGAGGAAGGATTTCAAGATTTTCGATACCTGCTGGTCCGTGACATGAGAAAACACAAAATTAGAATCTACACTTGGTTGCTGAGTCAAGATAAGTGCTAGTTCTGACGCTGAGCAAGGAGAGTGGGCACTTGTCACCGAAGAATAATAAGTGTTCAATTGATCTGCCGAAAAATGGTGGAGCGGAGATGACGATTCCGTATTTACGGCAATGAGACCCTGACGTCTAAGTTCCGCCCAGATGCTATTTGGACTGGTAAGTTTAGCTAGCCGCTCCTTATAGTAGAGATCTTTCGCACGTTTTATATCATGTTTGAGCTGTCTCCGAATGACTAGAAACTGACTGAAGAGTTCATTGGAGTTAAGACGCTTGGCAGCTGCGTAGGTTTTATTCCTCAGTTTATTGCTACATTTGAGCTCTGGTGTAAGCCAGCCAGCAGGAGGTTCACCTACTTCACGTGTGATTTGCGGAGCCTGATTATCAAGCGCAGTCACGATAGAGCGACACAGCATCTCTGTATAGAGATCGAGATCTGGATTTGCACTTATATGTTCTGGTGCATTGTTTAGAGTTGAGAGAACGCTATTCCGAAGGGCATTGACATCACACCCTCGAAAATCGCGATATATTTTAATACTCTTGGCGAAGGTCTTGATTTTCAACCTATATTCTAGCTCGAGTAGTTTGTGACCCGCTATAAACGGAGATAAGGACTTATCATGTGAAATTAGTTTCTCAGCTGAGTCCAATATGACGACATCTAGCCATAAGTCTGAGTGGGCCGTATGATGTGAACTTCCATGAGGAACAAGAAAGAGCGACTGACTATAAATAAGATCTCGCAGATAATCTGCCTCAAAGTTCTGTCTGTTTAGATCACAATTTAAATCTCCAGTGATTATGACATTAGTATAGTTATGAGAGAATTTGTCGAATTCCACTAGAAAGGTGTCTAATAAAACGCTCTTTGGCCTACGATAGATGACGACAAATAATATTTTATCATTCTGAACTGTCAGCTCAAGTATTATAAATTCTGGAGAATTTGTAAACAGAGACGGAGATGAATTCAAGATCTTGCATTTCATAGATTTGTGGACATACACGCCCACTCCTCCTCCTATTTTACCGAGTCTGTCATTCCGCAAGAAGCAATAATCGCTAATAGTCACCACATCACTAGCAATGTCCATGTGTAGCCATGTTTCAGTGACAGAAATTACATGGAAGAATTTCTTAGAGAAGTGAGATCTTATCAGATCAATGTGGGCCGGTAAGGAGTTCGCAGTGAAGCTGGCAATCCTCATGTTGTGTTGGTTTGGGCCATCTGAACCCCCCGAAGAATTTGCACCGTCAGAAGCAGCTCCTGTAGACCCCGCAGCAATTTCCTCTGTCGGCAGATCCCCTGGGTGGCGTCAATCTCTCGGAACAGGAACTATCAAGTCTAGGTCCGCCTCCGAGTTCATAATAAGTTTATCTGCCCCTTCGCTCTTCTTCACATGGACAGTTCCATTCTGTATCCATACAAAGCGATAGCCACATTCCTTTGCCCGAGTCTTGACTGTCGCTAAGAATCTCACTAATGAGGGGGGAAGATGTTCATTGATGAAAAGTGGTGTATGGGGGTGGTTTCCGGCAAGACTGATCTCATCAGCATGGATGGCACCTTTCGCCCGTTTGGCTGATAGAATCTCGTTCCGGCATTGTACAGTCTGTAGACGGAAGAGGATCATTCTGGGCTTATTTGTGATTTTTGTGCTTCTGATACGAGTGGCTTCAATGAGGTCATTGTGAGTGGGTACGATTTCAAGTCGCCTAAGCAAGGACCTAAAAACGTCTTGGAGATTTTCGGACTCCAGCTCCGGAACTCCAGATACTAATAAATCACACATTAGACTTTTTATTTCTAGGTTTTTCAGGCGATCACGAAGTTCTGCGTTGGACTCTACAACCTGCTGGACATCCACATGGTGGCTTTGTTGGGAATTCTCGAGTTTATCTAGGCGAGCTGCGTGCGCTTGATTTTTTGCAGCTGCCGCTTCTTTTTGAGCAGCTAGCTCAGCGTTCAGGTCGGCAGTTGATCGCGAGAGTGCATCAACTTTCGATGACAATTCGTCCATCCTAGCTGGTAGGGCCAAGAGCCCATCAATTTTTGTCTCTAAATCAGCTTGTCTTCGCTGAGACTCCCTAAGCATTTCCGCTTTCAGACATTGTAAGCTGTCAATTTGGATACGATTTTATCGTGTAAACAGCTGATGTTAGCTTGGATGACAGCTCCGACTGTATACAATGTAACACTAGCTTACTGAAGCAAGACACACAGTCCTCATACAAATAACAACATGACCCACTGAAAATCCGAATGTCAACGTCCAATCCTCACACTTACATTTGCACATATACTTAGATCAGAGCACACACCAGGAGGGTCTCGACAATAAGTAGAGCTAGGATCCAGGACACAGATCAGCTGTTTTGGACACGCACATACACAGTATACAGAGTTCAAGGTGCTCTGACTAATTCAAACGTCACGCTATCAGAGTGGTCGTTATTATTTTTGAAAAACTTTGACAGTTTGTGGTTTAAACGAAGCAATTTCAAAGTTGCGCATACACAGTCAGCTGGTGAGTGTATTATGCAACTGTCAGTACACAGTGACACACGTATGATACACACGCAGATGATAATACGCAATTTACCACGGCGAAAGACAACGATGAAGGTTCACGCACAATCGATAAGAAAGTTTTTACGAATAGAATTTGAAGTGGAACTGGAAAAAAGGTCACAAAATTCTGGTAGTTGAAGGTGTATGTTCCGCACTTCCATTGAACTATGATAGAACTTTTTATGACAGAATATGCCGTTAATATAGTGATACGCAAAGTGGCCGGTGAAAATCAGAATCGCGCGAAAGAAACATTAAAAAAATATTACAAGAAAGTCCGTCCTTTCCCAGGTAAAGCGAACGACCTTGCCTATGTCTTTAAGGAACCTCGTAAGGGTAAGTTCGACTCGCAATATCATGGCCCTTATAAAATTGTCCAGGTAACTGACCACAGCAATGTGATTTTGGAAACAGAAAATGGGAAAAGGATGAGGAAGCATGTCGATAAGGTAAAACTGGCGGTGGCATAATTTGCTAGCCAGTTTACTGCATTTGTGTACCACATATTGTGACGTGGTATTTCGTACCCCGTCACATTGTTTAATTACCGCACTTCCCTACGTACAAATATCGCTAAAAATAACGAAAGCACGTCTGAGGCCAATACTCCAAAAATGAATGACTAATTATCTTCAAGTGAAATTCTTTTTATTAAGCTAATTTTATTCTATTTTCTAATTTTGTAACGCTCTACGAGAACCATCTACGAGACCTCCGCTTCAAGATACCAGGACACTGCCTGACAGGGGTCACGTACCAGCTCAACACCGACCACCACCGACTACAGACGAACGAATACCGCTGAAACCACTCCCGATGGATGCCTATCTAAGATGTGAACAGGGTCGTGCGTGATGCACAAACAGCACCTCCAACTATTTAAGACTTATCGACCAGGAGACGAACCACGAATTAATGCTTCTACCGCTCGGATGCATTGCCAGACGGCGTACAGGGCTGTGCGTCAAAAACACAACAAAGCCTCCCGTCGACGATACTTATCAGCCTGGAGCTGAACCGACCATGACATCTACTAAGTCGTTGTCTATCAAATAGAGGACGGTTTTCTCGTCACGAACCGTCCTATCGAAGGGCTGTGGCGTGAAATAGGCTAGACTATGCTGACCACGTGGATCTGGTGGATATAGTGTGGGGATCCGGGTCGAGGGCCATCACCACCAGATCGTTCCGGCATGAGGGCTCCGATGAGCGAGGGCCGGGATGCAGCGCCAACGAAATAGCTACAACGGGGAGTACCAGTAAAGCAAGGAGTGAAGTACAATCGTTCGCAAGTCCAAGAGATCGGTGACGCAATATTATCGCACACCTCAATATCGCAACACATGAGCGGTACGACCTCCGCTCTCACCAACGATGCAGCACAGCTGAGGGTAAACATCTCCGACCACCTTCCGACGTCCCCATACCTTGATACCTGTCGTTGAGAAAGAAGAAAAACAAGCGGCGAGGGATTATCGCCGCCTACCCGTAGACCAGACTTACGCGACCTGCCGGCCCAATTAGAATAAAGCAAATTTGAGGAAGAATCACGTGACAGCAGCACGACGAAAATCAGGATCGTCGCTCGTCTCGACACTCTACGTTCAGTTTTCACTCTAAGAAGACGTGCTATCGATATATCGTACAGCTATTACTATCTCTTGTATCTTTTGTATCGTAAATTCAGTTTCTCGCTTTTGTTACCGCATCTTTGGTGCCTTCTCTATCTTCTTTTTTTACGTAAGTGAGGTTCCTTTTCTATTTTGTGAAGCAACGAAATTACTTGCAATATATCGTATCTTTATCTCTCTCTTTCTCTCTATCTTGCAGTTGGTCTGCGTGAGCCACCTGGGCTCGTACCTTATTCTCTACTATTTCTTATCTTGTCCCTTTCTATTTCTTATTGCAAGTAACTTCGCGACTGGTTGACTCTTACTTACGCATTGTTAGTGACTATCGCTTTATTTCGTTATCTCTCTCTCTTCTAGAGTACCTAAATGTCTAATATCGCTATATAGCAGCGTGTTCTGTTAAATGATCCATTCTTATCTTAGCTATTGAGCATTACTATTTCGCTTTACTTCCTCTGATTAATTCATAACTGTTTCTTCACCTACTACCTTTGATTAATTTATCTTAGTGAGTGTACCGCGTGAGCGATCTTACATCGCCGCGCGGTCTCGCTCGTCGTTCGTTTGACATTGGAGTATTGCGCCGTATCGAATAACATCTTTTTTATTATTTTCTTCGCTAATACCGCTGATCGTAGTTGTTCGTGGTCTCTTTGGTTTGTCGTATGTTGCGTGTTAATTCTTTTGAGTATTAATTGTCTTAATCCCGAAATTATCTTTTACCGTACCGAATATTATCTTTCTTTCTTCTCGCACTTACCGCAAACTAGAGACTACGTATCATCTGTTAGTTTCTATATTTCATAATAATTCTCTACTTGACCTGTTTCCTTGAATTTACCTCGTAATTAATAATTCTCTGCCTCTGTTATATTTCTCATAATTCTGGTAATGTGATAACTATCACAATTTTTGTATTTCGCATGGTTCTTATAATCGCTTCTCATATTTTATGGTTTGCTCGATTAATGCTTAATTTAAGTACCATACATCTTTTTCTGTCCCGCCTATTCATTATAAAACCGTGTTAATTATTAGCTCGAAACATAGTATCGCGAGCCCACGCATATTTCTCGTTCATTCCGAAAACGTTCTGTTATTTGTTAAATCTCTCGCTTAACTTTTCTCTGGCTGTAAATTAATTATCGCACCTACCTTAATTGTATCCCAATCTCTTCAGTTGTTTGCTTGTTATTAAAATTTATCGCTTCTCAACCAATATATTCGATACTATTTCTGCTTCACCTGTCTCTTATTTTATCAATTGGATTCAACCCCTCCCCTCTACCATTATCTTGTGTATACTGAGCAAGCTGTCCAAAACCGTCGTAGAACCTGACCTTGTCTTCATCTATATCTTTTTCTCTAATTATCTATTTTCTGACGCATGTGCGTCTAGCGTCCAACAATCATATCTTTCTCTTTTATTATCTCTCGATATCTCATCATTCAGGTTAGTAACTGCGCCGTAGGGTAACCAATTATCTCACTTGTTCATTCAACTCTCGCACACAAAAAAATTGGTTACATCATATATTGTGACGTATAGCCGAGCTACGCGGCAATTGCCGTTAAGCAAAAGCGAATATGTGTATTGGTGTGCGCATGCATGGGTATGAGAGTATGTGTATATAAATTATGCGTGTGCTCTGCATGAATTCGGAGAGGAGTGCGGGAATAGGATAGAGAGGCTCTTAAAAGACCAGTGCGGGAGTGTGAGTCATCAACACCGACACGAACAATGCTGTGCGTTTGGGTGCTTCTGGCTTCCACGGCTCTGGTTGGCGGAGAGCTCGACAGCAGCAATGAGTACTACGTAACACCGATGGAGGACCAGCCCGGAATATACTACAAGCGGGTGGGCCCCTCCGCCTGCAACACGTGGACTGGAGGGCCACCGTGTTTATGGACGTGGATGCCTTCGTTAAGTACTTCCCCCCTGCGGGGAGATAGATTGACAATGTGTTTAAGGCATGATGTCAATTTACACCCGAGCAGATTGCCACAAATTGAGCAACTTCGAATATCTTCAGGGACTCATAGAGCGTGCTAACCTAATGGTGAAGGACCTGAAGGTTATTCCAGAGAATTCCGGACTACAAGTAACAACTAGGACACTTAAAATCCGTTCAATGAAAAAACGATCGGTACCACTGAGATTCGTAGGCTCACTCAGTAAATCATTGTTCGGGACATTGAATGAAGAAGATGCGATCTACATCAACCAACAGATAGACCGATTATTTTCCGATCAATCCAATCTAACGCAAATCATTGGAAAGGAAATTCATGTGACTCATTCGAAGTTGCAGGAGCTCCATCGGCAACACTTGATGGAAATGGACGTGGTTGATGAACTGCATAAGCAAGTCGACGACCTCCACCATACCTTAGACCGAGCATCCAATCAATCAATCATGATGATGTTTCATAACGGTATAGTGAACTTCGCGTACCGGGTTGAAATAAAATCAAATCATCATATCAAGACGTGCGAAAAGTACTTACGCGTGATACCGTAGCTAGAGAATGGCGTTCTGACGCTAGCGTGTTAACATTGGCTCAGCTATCAACTATCGTGAAAGAAGTACAGTCTCAAGCGCCTGACTTTCAATTTCCCATCGTGATCGAGTATATACGAGGAGAATCGCTATCCCGTGTCGTTCATACGGATATGGTATTCCACCCAGGTAGAGTCATTAAAGTGATCAATATTTCCCTACTGGAGAGAGCGGCTTACTATCTATATCGCATGCACGCGTGGCCAGCCTCTCAGCTCGGAGTAGGGCTGAACGGATCAGCACATATTCAGCCATCCACACCATATATAATTGTGTCAGCGGACCGTCGCACATACTTCCTAGCAGACTTCATATACAAAGGTGGATGTACACATGTGAGCACCAATATATCTGCTCCATGGAAATCCCTCTAAGGGAGGTATCAACATCTCAACAATGTGAGATAACGATGCTGATAGACCCATCGATCGACGCGCACCGATTTTGTGACATAAGAATACAACCAACGCATGACTCATTTTGGAAGCAATTGCCGTCACAGGGAGGATGGCTTCACTCTCTCCACAGGCGAGAGACTATACATATACTCTGCCCTGGTAAAATCGAAATTACCACTACATTGGAGGGAGCTGGGGTACTTCACCTCAGCGCTGACTGTGTAGGAAGAACAAGGAGCACCTCTCTCACCGGCATGCGTATTTATGGAAGTCGCGAACAATATTTCTATTTATCGGAGATATCACTCAATATTTCTCTAATAGCCCCAGGTCTTGGAGAGCCGTTCGAGGGATAGGTAGAAACCTCAGGACAAAAAATATGTTGTCAAAAAGACGAGGGAGGCTCTAACAGCATGGGAAATGTCACATGCCGGCAAATATCTCGACGATATACAGCAACATCCATCCGAAATAGGCAGCCATCGCCGCGAAAAGAAAGAACAGCACGAGTTGTTTATGATCGGCTTTGCCTTGCATTCCTTTCTCGGAATAGTATTGTAACGTTCTTGGACGTTACGGAGATAAATATGGATTCGTGAGTTTGATCCAAAATCAAAGGCGTAAATAAATGTCGTGAAAAAGCTGCAATTGCAGGGTACGTGTTTCTGGTTTTGAGTCTGAAACAATACTGTTTTTACAATAATGTTGGTTGACGCAGCAACCTTATTCTTTTGAAAGACTTAAGAGGTTTATAACGTCTTTTATCTATGATGACTACTAGATCATTAAAAAGGGGCAAAACGGGTGATTTCACCCTTTGTAACACTACTCCCCCCCGAAGAAAAGAGTCGTCCCGACTCGGGAAAGATAAAGCAATTGTAAGAGTGATCTAGGAGTCAGTGCTCAAAGGTAAGTTGGAGCTGTGGCTCTAAAAATTTGAAGACTCCTTTTTTTACCATCTGGCATTTGCCCACGGTCTCAAGGTAAACCACAGAAAACCTTGAGCAGATAGTTGAGCGTTAAACTGAATTTCAAAATTTTATGTGCCTTGTTTTATAAAGGTTAGTGTTATTGAGTGTTGTGTATCTTCATGAATTTGAAGACATCAAAATTATCCGGATCGTCGTCGAAAAGGAAATCCATTCCTCTTCAGGGAAAATAAGCCGGTGAATCAAACGCAGATGAGTACGACGAGGCGGGAAACCATAACCGGAAAAACTTTGGGTCCTAGGCAAGGTAAAGGCTGATTCCCTCTGAGAACCGGCACAGAAAACAGGGAAAAGGAATGGGTGACTGAATCTAAGACTTCGTCAGAAACAGCACACCCTAGAGTTTGGAGGACAAATGTAAGTGGTGGTATAACAATCCAAATTAACTAAGTGAATTTGGGAAAATGCACGAATAAGATGAATTCAATATTTATTGAAAAGAAAAGAAACGATCTAATCTCATTTATTTCGTGTCATTCTTTAAAACAAAGGCCACCAGTCATCCTTAGGATTTAGGAAAGGTCAGAGGGAAAAAGCTGATCGGCAAATATCCTGAAAAGTGCTTACAAAATCCGACACTTGAGGTTAAAAAAATGTGAAAATTAAGCAATCGCTCATCGACCTCTAAAAATAATCGTGGCTCTATTCACATTATAAAAAAACCAAAGCCTATCCGACAGAAAACTCGATTCCAGAAAAGAAGAAAACTTCTAGAAGGAAATAAAGAAAGAAACAGATATCGACAGAAACAAAAGCTAATCATCGACGTCTTCATTTCCCTGACAGGCAATGAAATAGGTTGGGAATGCCCGTCACGCATGACCAAAATATTATAAAGAAAGAGGTTAACTCCAATGATGTTTCGGTTTTGTTCAAAAAGTTTTGACATCGTGTGAACTCGGAGTCTCACTAAACAACCTGACCTAAAACGATGTGCTAAATTCCATTCTCTTCTTGAGCTTCAAATGGAGCCAGTCGGTCCAGGTGTACGACTTTTTGTCGTGAATGAGGAGATCTTCGGATTATATAAACAACATCATTTATCCGATTGATTACTAAATAGGGGCCTTCCCAATTTCTTTGTAGTTTTGGACATCGTCCTTTCTGTCTTTGGGGTTGAAAGAGCCAGACCGAATCTCCGGGATTGAATTTTAAATCCCTGGCTCGAATATCGTAGCGATTTTTTAATTTGTCCGAAGCCATAGAAATTCTACTTCTAGCAAAGCTATGAATTTCTTCTAATCGTTGTTGCAAACGAGAAGCATAATCTGTTTGATGTTGTTTTTGCACAGGAACAGGACCTTTTTCTAAATCTGACGGAAGTGGGAGATTTATTCCAGTAAGCATAAGGACTGGCGTCTGTTTCGTTGTCTCATGAATCGCAGATCTGTAAGATAAGAGGAAGAAAGGGATCCAGGAGTCCCAGTCTCTCTGATTCTGTTCTACGAAGGATGACAAATGCTGTAGCAAGGTTCGAATCAGACGCTCTATCATGCCGTCAGATTGAGGAGGCAAAGGAGTCGTACGAGTCTTTCTAACCCCTGAAATCTGAGTAATCTCTTTGATTGAGGTTGACTCAAAATTTCGGCCTTGATTAGTATAAAGTTCTGGAGGAACTCCGTGTCTACATATAAACTCTTCAACGAATGCCTGTGCTATAGTAGAGGCTTCTTGATTAGCGAGAGGGACCACTTCAGGCCACTTGGTGAAATAATCGGCAATAACCAGAGCATATTTATTTCCAGAATGGGTTACCGGGAGAGGTCCGAGAATGTCCATCGCTATCCTTTCAAATGGAGCTCCCACGTTGTGAACTTGGAGAGAGCTTTGTCCTTTTGCTCGAGGTCCTTTCTTTGCCGTACAGATTTGACATCATTGGCACCAATCTTCAACGTCCGTCCGGCAACGGGGCCAAAAGTAGAAGTTGCGAATTGTGCCCAGAGTTTTATTAGAGGCGAAGTATCCACCTGCAGGAGAATCATGATGAAGAGCAAGAATCTCCAGAATTCGTGTTCTGGGAACCAAGAGTTGCCACCTGATTTCTTTCATGTCTGCAGATTCCCATTTTCGGTATAAAATTCCGTCAATTAAAAGGATAGAGTCCCATTGAGCCCAATAAATTTTCGAATCTGGCTCGGCTAAAGATATATCCTGCCAGTCCGGGCGAGTTTCCGCTTTATTTCAGGACTTCACTAGAGTCAAAATGTCGTCCTCTTGTTGTGATTTTCTCCATTCCTACAAGTTATTTTCGAGAGAAATCTTCCGTATTAAAAGAGAGGGGTCTCGGTTTTTTTCTAATCGCGCACACTGTTCACACTCAGACATTTCTTCGCAGGGTTTTCGAGAGAGAGCATCGGCGTTTCCATGATGAATTCCTGCTCGATGACGAATGTCAAAATCGTATTGTCCAAGCTTTTCTAACCATTTAGCTACTTGACCTTCGGGGGATTTGAACGAAAGTAACGACCTAAGAGAAGCATGATCTGTTCGTATCAAAAATCTCCTACCGTACAGATAATAATGAAAATTTACTACGGTCTTAACAACAGCTAAAAGTTCTCCTCGAGTGACACAATAATTCCTCTCAGTTTTACTCAAAACTCTGCTGAAATAACTCATCACTCTCTCCTGGCCTCCCTGAATTTGTAACACAACCCCACCTATTCTTGAAAGAGAGGCATCCATATCTAAAATGAAAGGAAGTTCGACCTCTGGATAAGCTAAAATCGGCGAAGAAATGAGATTTCTTTTAATTTCTTGAAAGCTTCTTCGCATTCCGGGGTCCAGTCAAAAGGAATCTTGATTCCGGTTAAATGATGAAGAGGTTCAGCTATACTAGCGAAACCTTTTACAAATCTTCTGTAATACGCACAAAGGCCTAAAAAGCTTTGAATTTGTTCGTTATTCTTAGCTGTCGGCCAAGAAGAAACCTTCTCAATTTTGGATGGGTCGGTCTTTACACCTTGTGCTGAGACGATATGTCCGAGGAAGCCTACTTCTTTCTGGAACAAATGGCATTTTTTCGGGCTCATTTTTAGGCCTGCTCGCTTCAGCCTGGCGAAAACTTGTTTGATATTTCGAAATTCTTCTTCAAAGTTTTTGCCAAAAACGATTATGTCGTCTGAATAAACGAGGCATATTTTGCCAGTGAGCCCATGGAGAACAGCCTCCATCATTCGTTCAAAGGTAGCCAGGGCATTATTAGAGCCAAAAGGCATGACCTTGAACTGCCATAAACCTCCTAAACCCGTGACAAAAGCTGTTTCTTCTTTGTCCAGAGGATCCATTTCAACCTGCCAGTATCCGCTCTGAAGATCTATGGTGCTGAAACAGGTTGCACCAGCTATCAGGTCCAGTGTCTCGTCGATTCTGGGCAGAAAGAATCTTTCTTCGTTATATTGCTCAGCTTCCTGTAGTCGATGCAAACCGTTTAGATCCGCCCTTCTTGTTAACAAGGATAATTGGAGAGGCCCAGGGACTAGACGATGGTTCTATCACGTCATTCGTTAGCATGTCTTCCACTAGCTACTTCACCTCTTCTCGGCCGTTAAGAGCGAGTCTTCGAGGAGCTTGTCTTATTGGTAAACTCTCTCCGACGTCGATCTTATGCTTGACCGAAGTACATCGGCCTTCATCACCACTATCTTTGGCGAAAGAATCTATAAACTCTAGCAAAAGAGATTCAAACGGTTCTAACTGAGCTGAATTCGATGAAACCGAAGATTTCTCAACAAGGCCCTGTAAATGTGAAGGAAAGTGTTGTTGAAAATTTTTCCCTGAAAGTTCTATTTCCCGAATCCTAGGCGGAGTCCAATAAATTCCATTCCCATTCGTACAAAGAGCTATTTCGCGATTTTATGACGCTAGTGAATTTCTCTTGGTCGAGATAACAGTTATGTGTTGTGAGAAAGTCTATTCCCAAAATACCTTTATCCTCTATATCTGCTATAAAAACCTTATCTGGAGAGTCGATAAACCCAAAAAGGTTAATTTGGACAGTCACCTGTCTTGAAATCTGGGTCGTCTCTCCAGTGGCTGTTCGCAGGGATAAAGAGGAACAATCTGGTCATCGCATTTAAAGAGATTCGATCGAACCACGGTCACTTCCGCGCCAGTGTCTATTACCCAAAGACAATCGACGCCATTTACAGTACCGCGCGCGTAAAGACCAGACTGTCGTAGACTTCTAATCAAAAACTGTTCTCTAAGAGGACTTTCACTCTTGACAATCTGCGATGATTTTCGCCCCGACGAATGATCTGAAATTAGTTTTTAGGACGAGTTTCTGTTGAAGAGCTCGACTGAGGATTTGCTTTCCTAATTTCTATATCTTTCTTATGCCAGTTATAAGAGTTTGGATTCGAACTTTGCATTGGCTTCCCATCAATTCTTCCAATCAGAAAACAATGGTTGGCGTCATGTCCAATTTTTTTACAAAATATACAAGTTAAGCCGGTTTGATTTGTCATGACCGCGTTTTAAATTTCACGTTAGTTTTTCTGGTCTTGAAAAGAACCACGATTTATTTGTTTTAAATTATTATTATTATTTTTCTTTCTGTAATTTTGAGGCTTTGTCTTTTCCGAGTGCTCAACACTTCGTCTTTCTGGGGTGTTTTTGGACACCTCAATCTGGCGAAGCTTGTTTGTTCCAAAATATTGCTTACGCATAGCCTCCACCTCAAGGGCCTCTCGCAGAGAAGTGAGACCCGATGTCCCAGCGGCCATTTTGATTTCCGGATCACTAATTGCATTTAGAAAAGCTTGGGTCGCTAATAAGTTACGAGACGGCTCGTGGTCTGGCAAAGCTACACGAGAAATCCGTTCAATATCTTGGCTAAGTGACGCGAGATCTTCGTCTCGTCCTTGTCTTTTGATCTGTAATTGAGCTGTATATAATTTTGTCAGATGGTAATTTCTGTATCTTAATTTAAGCGTGGAGCTAAGTTTTTCATAATCGGAAATTTCTTTCTCAGACAATGCTGTTAAAACATTTAAAGCCGGCGTCCGAAGACAAGATGCAAGGCTGTGGGCCCTCATGGCGGAGTCCCACCGATTATGTTTTGCTATTGTGCTAAATGGACGCTTATACTCTGCCCATGGAATTTTTTCATCAAAAATTGGTGATTCCAAAGGACAAATGGGTTTCTCGTAATCTCAGAAGCAACCCCAGGAAACCTCGAATTATTGAATTGACCCAAATGTGAATAACGTGGCTGAACATGAGACGGAGGCTCGGAAAAGCCAACGTCGTTTTCTACTCTGACTCTACAAATTGGGGATTTGTCTACTTCCCTAATAAAGGGAACAGACCTTGAGTCGCGAACACCCTGGGATCGTCCTGGATGTTGGACCCCCTGAACAGCGGGAGAGGGAACAGGAGAGGATAGCGGAGTAGCGAATCTGGAACCCCGAGGAGTGACGGCCGGTTCTCCAGAGCCGTTCACCTGATGGACAGCCTGAAGAACCGCCACAGTTGTCCGGAACAGGTCATGTAGACTAGTCTCCGAACGTTCTTGAGCTTCTCTATCTAGCCTCCGCTGTCCCAACTGAGAGGCAAGTTCCCTTTCTCGTTGTTCTTGTTCTCTTTTTTGCTGTTCTCGTTGATTGGCGAATTCCTGTTTTCGCTGTTCTTGTTGATTGGCGAGTTCTTGTTTTCGCTGTTCTTGTTGATCTGCTACTTCTCTTTTCCGCTGCTCTTGTTGAAGCAGCTGGAGAAGTTGTTGTTGATGACGCTCGGCGGCTCCCTGTTATTGTTCTATGATTTGAAGCAAATCAATCTGAGAGACCGCCGAAGGAACTGGAAGAGAGTCCACTGAAGGTCTTGATACAGTTTCAGGGACTCGCGAGTTTTCTGTAATTTCTTTTCCGCCATTTTCCCGTGGCCGAGAGCGTGTGATACGACTATTGCTCATAGTTAATAAAGTTTCACGCACTGAATGGACTCTATTAAAACTCTTTTTCCCACTTCTGACACCAGTGTTACGTTCTTGGACGTTACGGAAATAAATATGGATTTGTGAGTTCGATTATCAAGCCGTAATCAAAGGCGTAAATAAATGTCGTGAAAAAGCTTTAATTGCAGGGTACGTGTTTCTGGTTTTAAGTCTGAAGCAAGACTGTTTTTACAATAATGTTGGTTGACGCAGCAACCTAATTCTTTTGAAAGACATAACAGGTTTATAATCGTCTTTCATCTATGATGACTACTAGATCATTAAAAAGGGGGCTAAACGAATGATTTCACCCTTTGTAACAGTGTTATTCATCCACATATGGCGAACCAACCTTTGCAAGATGGTGAAGCGGATTGGGTTGCCCTGCGGGCGCTCGAAGCGTACACCTCACTTAAATCATTATGAAGATATCGAGTTGAGCCAGACTACTTAAGCAACGGATCTAGCCAGCGAGGGCGTCGGAAACCCGAGCGCTGCCTGAAGAACCGCCTCGAGTACAAGGTTCGAAGTGGTAAGAGAAAGAGCAACAGGTCGGCACGAAGAGAAAAAACGAGAGCCTTCTTGCCCCCTTCCCCGCCAAGAGGCGGAGGTAGCATATTAGAAAAATCGCACCCCAGATGACTTCGAGACTTCTCCCACTACGAAATCCAGGAGAGGAAGGGCCAGAGGGCCTCGCAAGAATCTTTGTACGCCAATCGACTCTTGAACCAAGAGCTGAGCAGTCGTGCAAAAAAAAAAAAAAAAAAATTCGAGAAAGTACAACTCATTTAGAAAAACAACTTCGAGAAAATGTCAATCGCAAGCAATACCTACCGCAATACCTTCGTGAGGGCGAAATCGAATAAGGCTTGCGCGGTGTGCCGAAAAAGTTTAACCGAGTACGCGGATTGGGTCGGCTGCTACCAGGGCTGGGCAGATCGGGCGGCCGGCCCCGACATCCGATCGTGCCCTCTCTGCTGGTTCAACTGACTAAGCGATGACCAACCGAGGCACGCCGCCCTGTGTCAAAAAAGGTATGAAGATGTGATAAAGGACGCGGAAGAAGGACCACCATCCACGGCAGAAACGAAGGCGGCATCCGGACCATCATCAGCGCCAAAATCAACTGCGGCGGCGGCCTCAGGCGGGCCGAAGTTGATGGAGGTGCCCCTGACAGCGACGATGACACTTGCTGTGGAAAAAGTAGGGCCCGGGGTCTGCCCGACCTGCGGGAAGAAGGCGAGCGGCCAGCACTGTGAAGAGTGCTACCTCAAGCGCTTTCTCTCACGCCGGAGGCCGGGGAGCAGTAATTGCACCCTCTGCGGCCTGAGCGTGGGCAGCCGACCAGGTCTCCACGCGGGCCACTGCGTGGACGCTTTCGGTCGTCTCCTCCAAACGAAGGAAGCCCCCGCCATCCCAGCTGCTCTGTCATCCACCCGTGAGGCCGGACCGATGACCCGACGGGACGACGCGGCCAGACCGACGACGTTCCGACGCCGTTTAGTGGTTCCCGGCAAAGAGAAGGGTGTCCAGACGAGCAGGGACACCAAAAAGAAGGGGGTAGGGACTGACTCCATAATTATCGAGGAGGGTGAAGAAGCGCCCTTCCTAATCGATTTTTGGAGGCTGAGCAAGGCCATGGTCCCCGCGGTTCGATCGTGGATTTTGGGGCGCTGGGTCCTGCTCCAGCGCGAAATGGATAGGCTCCTCAGAGCTGAAGGCGAGGAACCAACCAAGGACGAGAAACCAGTAGAAGTTCAGGAAGACCTAATCCGGTGGTAAAAGCCGTCCGGCGAATCTTCGCCCGCAACACCTTACTCTCCGGTGAACCTTGCAGACATCCTGCAAGGTGAACCGGAGGTCAAGAGAGACCTGATTCGGTGGGAAGTATCACCGGACAGGACTCCACCCGTGACCCCCCTGGAAGACGAACCAGCGGAGGAATAAAACCCCAGGGACGCCGCGTCCAACTAGAGGAAGAACGAGGGTGACGAGGACAACGCAGCCGGCGAGACGCGAGGTCGACCGAGCGACGAGCCAACGGCGCAGTGACAAGTGAGTGAAGTGAATAACAAAATGTGTCGCACAAGTGTGGGTATGAGTATGTGAAGAGCGCATGTGCGCTTTATGACACCTCTAATTATCAAATAATCATAAATATGTGGTCAGGGGTAAGCCGTCCCTTCAGTGCCGGTCTCACCGTTGGCCCGGCGTACCGAGTGAATGGGGGCATGGACACCTAAGGGAGAAGGGATGTCATGAACGCCGCATATATATATATATATATATATATATATATATATATATAACTTGTAACGCTAAATTCTGTTACCCTCGGATGAGGACTTACCGTTGACACTTTGGCGCGATTCTCCACTTATTCAAAATATCAAACTATAACAAAATCAATTATGTTGGGTGCCAGACGCGTTGGCGTCGATTTTCAAACAATAATACAAATCAATAAAAATAACACAAAACCGTACAGGAAATAAATAGAAAACTCGCTGTATGGCTGGCTGGGCTCAGGTACGCACACGTACAACCTGGTAGAATGGCGGTATTCAAGGCAGCTAACAGTAATTACAGAATTGAAGAAAATAACGAAATGAAGAATAAACTCAAGTCAGAAGGAAAATAAACAGGTCAATCGATCATATATTGTCGAGAAGTTTACATGGTTGAGACAGGCAAATAAAATGGTATCGACAGCGGTGGTTATTAAAATAAGCAATCGTTGTTCACAATAATTTCGGTAGAATAGCAGTGAACGGTAGCTTTGAAACGAGAGACGGCAGTTAACAGAGAAAAATGAACGTTGGTCGGGAGATGCGATATAATGCAAGAATTTACTTAAAACTACACGTCACTGGGCCGCGTGATCTTACCCAAGGTGCAAATGACGCTACGAAAATTATTATTCTGTCAATTAAAAACGAGAGAACTTTACTGCCATCGGTAGAAAACAACGTAACGATAGTTCGGTAGATAATACGACGAATTTACCATAGAATATAACCAGTACGAGAGATTGATATTCGTTAACAATTTACAAGATCGGTAGTGTAAACGATCGACTAGATAACATTCGGTAGAATTATTCATAAACGGTAGAATGAATAATTTATAATGATCACTGATCTAAGGAATTAAACAACGAATCCCTGAACATGACTTTCGATAGAATTATTCATAAACGATAGAGTCAATAATTTGTAATTATTACGGACCTGAGGAATTAAACAATGAATTCCTGAATATAACTTTTGAGAGAATACGAAATACAAAATTATGAGAGAGTGAGAATTTCGGAGAGTTTACAAAATAAAGAAATACACTAAATACACCGCAGTATAAAAGAATAATTCGCAGAACTTAACAAGATACAGAGAAAAGAATAACAGGCAAAAATAATATAAATTTGCCAATAGCAATCGAAAAAAAGGTGCGGTAATATTTAGGGGCTGATTCTACGCTCGGTTGTACTCCAAGAGACTCGATATATGATACAATAAGCACAAAAATAAATAAAAATATAATACGCAATAACAGAAATAAAATATAAAGCACACTACTATCACAAAAGAGTATGGAATGAAACGTAAAGCCAATAGGGCTCAAAATACGATAGAAAGTACAGAAGTAGGCTAATAGTAATTCACAAATAGTCAGAAAAATCATAAATACAAAAGAAATAATTATTCGGCAGTTACGAGGTCGCTCAGACACAAAAATAATTAATTACTGAAATCATGCAGTTGCACGGCGGCTTACTGCAACTTTAAGACGTAGACCATGATTCACACAAAACTGGCATCCGATAGAGCGGGCGGCTGGTTCCTCCTCGAGGAACGGTGCCCTCGGCCGTCCGGAGGATTTTTATCTCCCTGTTCAACGGCAGTCGAGGCGATACGGAAGGTTCGGGTGGATGCTACCCCAGGTGTATAGAAGTGCACCAAGGTAGCCAGTATAGTCTGATTAGACCGTCGGTAGGCGAAGTCGTCGAGAGCTGGAAACGGTAGCTATTGGTCCCTCGTTGGTCGGAATCGTTGTCGTCCAAGTACCTTATTAGCTTGCGCCGAAGCGCGAAATAAAGAATTTACAAAGAAAGAATTAGTTAAAAGTAGTTATTTCCTATTTTGTATCGAGTTCGGTTGTAGTACCCTGCTGAGGACGCGTAAACTAGAAATAATAACGGTTGTGTGCCCTTGTGACGGGCGACTCTGAAACGCCACGTTACAAACTTTATCGTTATGCATCCATATCATTACTTTTTGATATTTGCTGTTAATATAGACGAGGAAGCATAATCACTATTAAATTCATAATATAACTATTTTATAATACCGTTCGTGGCACGACGAAAGCGTAGCGGCACAGTTGACCGCTGTAAAGTTAGCGTTCTCGCGCCCGCCAGATCTCGGGTGTAATTGACACCGGGATGAGGCGAGCACGAGATCACGCGCTTCGAGGATGAGCATCGCGAGGCGAGCCTTTGTTCCAAATTGCAAAATCAGCAAAAACCTTGCTCGCTGTCCGACGCTCCAAGGGGTGTCGGACGAGCGAGCGAAGACAGTCCCGTTAGAGACACCCTAAAAACCACGTCTACGGAACCCGGCTCCTTCAAACCTGTCGTGTGTAGAGTCATCAGTCTTAGAGTCACTTACTATCAGAGGGAACCCTCTAATTCTAGACGCTGTCACCGAAAGCCACTCGTGTCGCGACGTTAGTCTTTGAAGTAAGTAATAAGTGTTGAACCTCGAGCCAAGAACTCTTTAGAGACGTGTAGTAATAAGTAGTGGTAATCGTGTGAGAGAGTGAGTATTCGGATTGTAATTACCAAAGAGTGAGTAGCGAATGAATGAAAACTTCAGGTTAAGAACATTTTTGTAAACTTCCTCGTCACCTGTTTCTCTGGATATTTTCTTGCTATCAATTTCATCAAAAATTTGATTCCATCATAAATATTTTAAAAAACATAAATAATAAATTCTCCAACCCTATCCCCAAGAATCGCCCTGTAGAGGACGATCACCACGTATCCACGTGAAAATGAATATAAACGTTTACGGTTATCTTAGAGGGTAAAGTCAGTCGCGTGCGAGACCGCTCCGCAAGTGACAAGAGCATGTTGTCTGATGCACATGTCTCATCGAAGGATCGCAGCGTGGCCTCCAAACTCGAGTGAGATGGGCTATTCCAGACTGGTGAGTTTTAGATAAGAGGCCCGTGTGGTAATTACCACCACCAGGACGTCTGGGGACGATGGTGCCGTAGGGCCAGTACCGAGCTGCAACACTAAAGAAATGGACTGTATGGGGAATACCAGCATAGCAAGGAATAGGCAATGTCTTTCCACCTTTTTAATATCGATACCGCAACATGAAGTGAGATTATCGTACCGCCCAATATCATCATCTACCGGCAAGATCTATTCCCGCAATAATACCGCAGTACCTTGAGTGGTACGCCTTCCCCTCTCACGCGTTACGCGAGGCAGTCGACGGCAACCCCTTCTACATATCGCACAACTGATCGACACCTCAATTTATGTCAACGAGGAAGAAGGTGGACTACCGTTGGTCTTACCTGTTGATCCGTCTCACGTGACCTGCTGGTCCAATTGCGATCGCCCAGGACAAGGATAGGATCACCTGACGGCAGCGCGCCGGAAATCGACCGGGATCGCGAGGAGCATCACTCGACCCGGTACATTCTACGTTTAGTTCCGACGTTAACCACAAGTGTTTCCGCTGTTTAATAGTTCACCTTCTCGGTATCGCATCTTCTCCATCTGGTTTCTCCCGTTATTTCAACTTTTCCCTACCTTATCTTCTATTCACGTAAGTGACATTTATTTGTGAAATTGTAAAGCCCAGAGTTACTTGCATCGTATCTTGTCTATATCTTGTACGTATTTTGCCTTTCATCGTTTCTCGCGGCTTGCGCCGCGTGGGGCCACTTGAGCTCGTCCATGACCTTATTTCTTACCGAATAATCCAAATAACGTCGCTACTAGCTAGCTTACTTATTTACTTTGTGATGACTATTGCTACCTTTCCTAATTTTACTTCGCTCATCTAATATTGCTGTATTACAGCGTTTTCATTTCGCTTTGCTTCTGCTTCAGTAGCATAACAAGGCCAGTTCTACTTACAGATTCCTGTTACGGACACTTACCGACATTCTCCCCTGACTCAAACCCTTCTTCCGCGATGACATCATAGTCTGTTGTACCGCCTTGAGGTTTAAGACGTGCAACCTTACCGACAGTTGTATCGGTCAAAGGTCAAAATCGTGCTATTTTACCGACCAAAGATCAAAGTCTCTATGTAGTGCTCGCCTGCCAACGGTAGAGGGCGCAGCGGGGGGCGTGAACTTTTCTACCATCCCGCATTTTTTTCCCACGATAGGACTGTTGATGTGTAACATCGACCTTTTTGAATTCTTTTCTCACGGTAGGACTGCTGATGTGTAAAGTCAACAAACACGTGACATTCCAAAATTAATGGTTCTGAGAATTGTTTTTTACCAACGTCGATGTCGATACGTTGTCATCAACGTTACATTCTTCTTAGCTTGTAACTGTCATGTGAACTCTATGATGAATTTTGAACGGGTTCAGTCAACGCCAGAGTGAAAGGTCGACCGATAGCTGCAGTAGTATACAGTCAGAGCCAAGGATCTGCGGTGTTAGGTAACTATCGCTCCTAGAATGCAAAACACAGCGCGCGCACACACAAATATACGTACAGCTGCCCTATAAAAAAGACGTTCATCACTGCAAACGATCATTCAGTATCGATTTGTCAAGTACACGTGAGGAAAAAGCTCAACACAAAATGCAAGAAGTGTTTGAGATTGATCGATATTATGGAATCGGCGTACAAAATCTTGGACAAATCATCATCAACAGTAGAAATTCAAAACCGAATAAAATTTGGAAGTCAAAATATTCGGCTTCTCAACAAAATTTTGCGGAAGGCTTGATCGATTGGAAAAAGAATGAGAATTATCACAAGGATCGGACTCTTGACAGCGCTCGCGGAAAAATTCAAAATACTTCAGAAAACGGGTGGAGGTACGCGGAAAGAAAGTAGAAGCGATCGAGTTCACTAGGAAGATTTGGAATCAGCTTTTGAGGGGAGAATTCGAACTGGATCCATCGTCAATTTGAAGCAGAAAGATGTGGAGAGATTTCCAGAAGACGGAGAGGTACTAGCTGTGACAAGACTAAAAAAAGCTTTGAATAAAGACAGGAGCTTGAAAGCCAACATTATCCTGGCTTGTAAATTAAAATTTAGAAAAAATGATCACACGGTGGAAGAGGTCAAATTTTTTAATACGAGAAATGAAATCATCCTCCAGACAACGGATATTAACGAATGGTTCATCGAAAACGCGACAGAGCGTTTGTTGAAAAAGGTGGAAGATTTCCAGGGAAAGGATTCAGGCTGGTCGCTGACTGAAATAATCAATTTGACTGTGAATATCAACAAGTACGTGCCACTACGAGGCGGTGTGTTCACATACATCCCGTTACCTAAGCATATCAGTGATAAGAGGGCAGCTCACCGCAGCTCTGTTCCCAGCCGACAACACAATCCCAACGAGACCAGCTCGTACCCGCATTTCAGCTGAGTGCTACGGTATGATGGTATAAAGTTTCGCATGTCTCTAGACCAGATTCGAAAATCTTAGAAACTTAATGGACTTTCCATTAACGTTTATGGTATAGATTGTATTGAAAAACAAAAAGGCAGTGAAATTGTACCCATTCATTTAAGCCGAAACGAGTCTGATAAACCAGTAATCCATCTTTCAGTAATAAAGACTGAAAACGACGATGACGATGATGATGATGGTATGGAAAATATTAAGAAGAATGTAACACATCATTTTGCATGGATTCGAAATTTGTAGAGATTAAAAAGATCCAAAATTTCCAAACGATCACATCAGACGTGATTGTGCGATAGGTGTCTATCACACTTTCAATCTAAAAGGTGTTTCATCAAGCACAATGTAGATCGCATGAATTCAAACAAAACCAAAGTTATCTTACCAGCAGAAGAGGACAAGATTCTCGAATTCAAAAATTTCCAACATAAAGAAACCGTTCCATTTTGCGTGTACGCAGATCTAGAATGTTTACTGCAGCCCACACATTAAAGTTTTAGGGAAAATAGAACAATTAATCAGAAGCATTTTCCGTATAGTATAGCTTACTATCTACATTGTGCGTTCAACGATTCAATTTCAAAATTCAAAATCAATCATGGGAAGACTTGCATTCAATGGTTTGAGAATGAGTTAGAGGAATTGGCACATTAGTTACAAGCTCATTTCAAAACTGTTGTACCGATGGAACCGCTCAATTTCAATCAAATCAACGAATTTCGTTTAACAACAGTGTGTCACATTCGTGAAAAATCGTTTAGACACACAGACGTGAAACATCGTGGTCACTGTCATTTCACAGGAAAGTACCGTGGTGCTGCTCATCGAGGCTGCAATCTAAATTACCAAAATTCGCACACTATCCCAGTGATAATCCACAATCCGTCGCGTTACGATTCGCATTTTCCAATCAAAGCGTTGGCTACATCGTTCGAGGGCACAATTGAGCTTCTACCCGTAAACAAAGAAAAGTACATTTTCTTCACAAAATATGTCAAGGGGACAGATATAAAGTTCAGATTCATAGATTCGTACCGTTTCATGCCCAGTAATCTTGAGAAATTAGCAACCTATCTCGGTGATGATCAAAAAATCAATCACACGAAAATTTTATCATAGCTCAGATGAATTTCAGTTATTGACCAGAAAAGGTGTGTTGCCGTATGAATACATAGACAGTTGGGAGAAGCTCAAGGACAGACGTCTACCATCCAAACAACAATTCTACTCAAAACTAAATGATCGGGATATATCAGACGACGACTATGCACATGCATGTGAAGTTTGGCAAACTTTCAACGTTCAAACTTTGAAAGAGAATTCGGACTTGTATTTAAAGACGGACATGTTTTCGCTAGCCGACGTTTCTTAAAATTTTCGACAGAATTGTTAGACAACGTACAAACTGGACCCATTACACTACTACACAGCGCCCGGTCTGTCGTTTGATGCAATGTTAAAGTGTACCGACATCGAGCTCGAGCTTCTCATCGATATAGATATGGTTATGTTTATCAAAGAAGGTATTCGGGGTGGTGTGTCACAGTGTTCGAACAGATATGTGAAGGCTAACAACAGATATATGGGAGAGGAATTCGATCCAGAAGTCGAAAAATCTTATCTCATGTACTTTGACGTTAATAATAATTTGTACATTGCTGCTATGTGCTTGGCTCTGCCATACAGTTCCTTCGAATGGGTGTCAGGTTTCAGAGAGTGCGACGTTCTTACCATCTCGGACGATGCGGAGTTTGGCTACATACTGGAGGTAGATTTGGAATATCCTGCGGAACTGCATGAAATTTATAAGGATTTACCACTGTGTCCGGAGCACTTCATACCTCCGATCTCGAATAGTAAGCAACCGAAATTGACGATAACGCTACTTTTCAAGAAAAACTACGTTGTGTATTGGGTTGAAAGGTTCTTTAAGGCTGGGAACACAATATCCATTTCAACAATATAACATTTATTTCCACGAGTAGAACACATGTGTTGCCTAATGCATGCTCACGCTAGGACTGCCCCCACGCTCGTGTTTACCTCTTCGCCCGCGGTACACGTACATACATACATAAAGTTGTACAGTGTGTTTACATACATCACAGTGTACATAACACTCCCCTCGGAGAAGAAATTTCGTCCACCTTATTTTCTAACATAACATTGAGGTACATTTAATTTAATGTCTTCTATTGTTCTATTGATTTGTTACTTCAATGAACTGTGCTTACATCTATTTCTTTCTCTGTCTTTTCATAGGTAATTCACACATATATCTCGCTGGTTTCTCCCGCTTCCGTTTAGCTAGTAAGGTTACTCTATCTTCATTTTGTTTGCTAGTACCTTCGGGTACTGATTTCTATTCCATATGAATGTTTTGTTCTTCATAGCTAGTACAAAATTGTAATTGTTCTTCCGGGGGAACATGATAATCAAAATCTGGCGTGCTGCGATTCTCAACACCTTCACCGATCTTACGGATCTGGTTCACATGTCTTTTCCAGATTCTACTGTCGTCTAATTTAATCAGATAGTGTAATTTTCTCAGAATTTTAAAAATTCTGCCAAAAATCCATTTTTCTTTGTTTACATAATTTCTGCAGCTAACTCTATCGCACAATTTGAAGGTTCTGACAGTTATTTGATTATTGTGTTCTACCGTTTTCCGCATCTCCGGGTCAGGTTTGAGTAAATCCAATGAACACCTCACTTTTCTCCCAAAAATCAACTCTGAAGGAGTTCTTCCGGTAGTTGAGTGAGGCGTCAATATTTGCAATAAAGCCGCATTTCCATCTCTTATTTTTGAACACTTTTTTTTAGTGATTGTTTAATCATGAAAACGTATTTTTCTACCTGCCCATTTGTCTGCGGATTATACGGGGCGCAAAATTTTTGAAAAATGCCGTGTGTCTTCAGAAATTCTTCAAACATGACCGAATCGAAAGTTTTACCGTTATCTGACACGATGTTGTTAGGTAAACCAAAAATAGCGAATATTTCGCGGCATTCTTCAATAACTGTGTCCGCACGTATATTTCTGACAATGTGCACTTCCGGCCACTTCGAGTAAGAATCCACATATAGAAAAAACATTTGCCCCAGAAATGGCCCTGTAAAATCGCAGTGAACTCGCTCGAAAGGAGCCGTCGCTGGTTCTCACATGTGCAATTTATTTGGTGGGAGAATTACTACTGTGTACATTACATTCGTAACAATTTTTAGCTAACTTTTCTATCTCCCAATTCATGTTCGGCCACCAGCAAAACCTTCGAGCTAAATTTTTCATTCGCACTATGCCGAAATGACCTACATGTAACAGTTTCAGGATTCTTGCTCTTAGTGCATACGGAATCACAAACTGGTGTCCCCTTATGAGTGTATCGAACTCCAACGCAAATTCCAGTGAGTTGCAATCCACACCCCTTTTGCGCCCAATGGTTTGCCTTCTTCAAGCAATTTGATTATTTTACATAACTGGGCATCCTCTTTTGGATTTATGTTTTTTTTAATTTCATCGAACGTAACTGGTATGGTGGACACCAAGTCGATGTAATGTATATCTAATGCATCTATAACTTCTTTAATACCTGGATCTGGCAAACGCGACAAACAATCAGCATTAGCGTTTAGCTCAGATTTTTTGAACTTTATAGTATAAGTAAATGCTCGCAAGAATATGGTATAATGTTGGATGCGCATGGCACTGAAAATGGGCAAACTCTTCTCAGGTGAAAATATCTGCTTAATCGCTTGATTGTCCGTAACCAATTCAAACCTTCTACCGAAAACATACTGGTATAATCGCTTAACCGCCCACTCAATGGCGTAAGCTTCTTTGTCTACCTGCGACCATTTGCTTTGAGTTGAGTTAAACATAGCCGAAATGAACATTATCGGCTTTTCAGTGCCGTTGGAATAAGTATGCGATAGTACCCCGCCACACCTTGTTGGGGATGCGTCCGTTGCTAACACTAACGGTAACTTTGAGTCGAAAAATGCTAAACATGTATCGCTTTGAATTGCGTCTTTCGCTCAGCGGAACGCGGTTTCGCACTCTGCATTCCATACGAACTTTTTTTTACCGCGTAACATTTTAAAAAACGGGTGAAGTATTAAACTCGTATTTTCGATGAATCTATTGTAATAGTTTACCAATCCGATGAGACATTGTAGTTCTCGAATATTTGAAGGTCGGGGCATATTCTCGATTGCTAACACTTTTTCCGGCATTTTACTAATACCATTTTCACTTAAAATTAAACCACAGTATACTATGGACTTTTAAAAAAAAAAAAACATTTTACCTTGTGTATATGTACATTGTATTCATTTAAACGGCACAACACAGCATTAATTGTTTCTATTAACTTACTAGCACTTGGTGCACCCGTTTTTATATCATCTATGAAAACTGAAACGCCTGTTATGCCCGCTAAAATGCTTTCGATAAACGGTTGCCAAATGGCAACTGCTGACGCTAAACCATATCACATACACTTGCATTTGTATAACCCCCGGTGTATATTCAACACCACGACTTCTGAGCTTTTCTCATCTAGCTGTAATTGCAAGTAAGCTTGTGATAAATCGATTTTTGCAAAAATTGTACAGTCTGCCATATCAGTTAAAAGTTCATCAATGGTAGGCAGATGATATTCATCTACAATTAATTGAGGGTTAATCGTTACGCTGAAATCTCCACAAATTCGAACAGTATCATTTTTCTTTAAAATCGGTACAATCGGGGTAGCAGAGTTTAACGTATTTATTTTTTCAATTATGTTTTTACTCTCTAATAGATCGAGCTCTTTATCAACCAAGGGTGTAAGTTTGAACGGCACACGCCGTGCCTTAATGAACACGGGTTTAGCGCCTTCTTTTAGCGTTAATACAGCTTTGTACTCTCGGATCGGGCTCATATCGTCTTTCAGTACATTCGGATATTTACTAAACAATTTATCAGTTTCTGACTCCTTATCGAGAATTTCTACGACATTTAGATTCTGCACATCGGGACTATCGAACGGAGAAACATGTAGCTGCCGCAACCATTCACGACCCAGCAACGGTGGGCGTTTTATAGAAGTCAGATACAAATTCAGCTTGTAGTTCTTATTTTTATACCAAACTTTTACAATAATGAAACCTTTCACTTCTATTGGCGTGTTACAAAATGATGTCGCGCAAATTTTTGTTTGACTTCTTCGTAGTTCATCAACGTGAACGTTGCACCTGTGTCGTGATCGAACGTTACCATACTACCGTTGACCTTTAGATCCATTGTTAGCTTTACACGTATGTCGGCGTGCTCGACCACCAACACATCGACCACATCGTACCTGTCGTCGTTTTCGCCATCTTCGCCGGACCGTTCCGATCCAATAAAACTTACACGGTTATTTTCTTTTTGAAACACACCTTTCTAATGTGTCCTTTGACTCCGCACGCATTACACTTAATATTGTTGTCCATTGTGCACCTAGGTGCCATATGATCCTCCGAACCGCAACGGTAACACCGCTCCTTGCTTGTCGGACGCCACCTTTCGCCATTACAACGCCCATTTCCGCGCCTTGGCCTGCCGCTTTGTTCTCTCTGGACTTTATCTCTGTCATTGAATTTTGAATTTTGCCTTTCGTCTGCAACCACTTGTATTGAATTTTCTTTCCCGCTCAACTCTCTGTTTTCTTTTCGAAACAGCTCCATCGACGATGCCACGTTGAGTGCCCTTTCGAGCGTTAATCCTTCTGCCTCCAATAGGCGTTGTCTAATGGCCGGATTTTCTAAGCCAGATACAAATTGATTTCCAATTGCCGTCTTTGCAAATGTGGCAAAACCGCACGTTTGTGATAATTTTTTCAGCGCCGTTACGTAATCCTGGATGTTTTCCCCAGGGGCTTGTTTTCGGCAATGAAACTTGTAGCACTCCGCAATTTCGACCACTTTAACTTCGAATAACTTGAAATCGTTGAATCCATCGTTTCCATGAAATGGATTTAGCATCGAAAACTTCTAGAAACACCGGCACGTTGGCTTACATTTTGAAATTTGAAATTTGCACTGTAACGTACACTCCGAAACTACTTTCGCCGCTCTCTCGAATGCACGGTATGCGCCTAACACCCGCACTTCATTTTGAATTAAATAATTCATTCACGTTGAACTTGAACTTTTGCTTGAACATGTGCCTTGAATTTTCTGTAACAACACATGATGTCTTTTTTCAATTTCTTTGAATTATTTTATACTCATCCTCGTCGCCATTGTTGTGTATTGGGTTGAAAGGTTCTTTAAGGCTGGGAAAACAATATCCATTACAACAATATAACATTTATTTTCACCTGTAGAACACATGTGTTACCTAATGCGTGCTCACGCTAGGACTGCCCCCACGCTCGTGTTTACCTCTTCTCTCGCGGTACACGTACATACAGGCATACAGTTGTACAGTGTGTTTTCATACATTACAGTGTATATAACAGTTCACTACAGAGTTTCGAAACAATGCTTACAATTAGGCTTAAAATTACTCAAAATTCACAGTTTTCAAATTCAGGCAAACCCCGTGACTCAAAAACTATATAGATTTGAATACCGATTTACGCAAAAAATCGAACAATGAATTCGAGAAAAATTTTTACAAACTGATGAACAACGCAGTTTTTGGCAAAACAATGGAAAATGTTAGGAAGTACAGAGATGTCGGGCTCATCACGAAATGGGGTGGAAGATACGGTGCTAGAGCAACCATAGCAAAACCTAATTTTCACAGCTGCACCGTTTTCGACAAAGATATAATTATCGTCGAAATGAGTAAGACGTAAGTCAAGTTGAATAAGCCATTGTATGCAGGTTTCTCTATCCTGGATCTGTCTGAAACATATATCTACGATTTTCATTATAATTATATCGAACGGAAATTTGGCAACTGAGCAAAAGTAATGTACACCGATATCCAAAGTTTGATTAACAAATTCACCGTCCCCGACATATACGAACATATGAAGAAGGACTTGCATAAATTCGATACGTCTGATTATCCGCTTGATATCGCTCATGGAATGCCTCTAGCGGACAAAAAAGTTCTCGGCTTAATGAAAGATGAAAATAACCGGAAAATAATTTTGGAATTTGTAGAATTAAGAGAAAAATTGTACGCATTCCTAGTCTTGGGAGATGAGAAAGACAATAAACGTGCCAAAGGTGTTAGAGGATCAGCGTTGAGAAAAATAACTTTCAACGATTATTTGGAATGTGCGTTGAAACGTGAAAATTTGTCCACAAATCAGCATTTGATATTCAGTCAAAAACACAAGGTATACACTGTAGAACAGCAGAAAGTGGCACTGAGCTGGAATGACGACAAGCCGATCGTGTTTCAAAACACAATCGACACGCTTCCGTGGGGTTACAAGCCTGCACCTTAGCTTTGTATGATTTATTTTTTAAATCTACCATGATGTATAAAATATTATTATGTCGGGTAGTGAATAAGAACGCTCCGACATATAAAAATTGTACAACGATGCATATGTCTGTCGATTGTCTGAAAAATAAAGATGCATACGTGTTATGTATCGGGTGTAAAATAAAGAGGCATATACGTTTTACAAAAAATTCATTTATTCAATGTTACATGTCCGATTCGTTTGTCCAACTGTTGTGTGTATTGTCAAAACCTAACCATTTGACATATATTTTTCTTCCACGCTTCTTGAGCACCTTCTCCATGAGATTGATATCCGGATGTTCAACCTTGAGGAGCTCTTGTTCGTAGAAACCATCAACGATGGGTTGATCTCGGTAGTCTTTGAGCTTGTACGTCACAGGATGAGTATTTTTCACTAGACTTATCGTGAATATCTTCGTCGTCCAATTGGGAGTGTAACCTTTTTCAAAGACGTTTTTGAATTTGCTGATTCGATGTTTGTTACCGGTTTTGAACTTTGCCAGTTTGGTAGGTTTCGCTCGAAGCCCTCCGTACGCCTGACGTAATAACAGCCTTTCGTCCTCAACTGTGATATCCGACGGTTTCTTTCGTAATGTTCGGTGTTTGGCGATGTTGTAAGCCGAAATCAAATCAGATGAGATATCGAGCCACTTGTAGCTTCCTTGCATGCTGAACTGTTTCCACATTTGACTTTTGAGCGTGCCATTGGAGCTTTCGCAGATCGAAGCCTTCAAATTACTGTACGTTGAGTAAAGTTTGATCCCGTAGCGTGACATAAGGGATTCAAATTTCAAGTTCTGAAATTCCGTTCCTATGTCGACGTGTAATTTTTTCGGTACCCGTCCGTGGACAAGCACAGATTCCATTGCCTTCGTAACATCATCTACAGACTTGCTCTTAATCGGTACAGCACACGTGTACTTTGGAAAGATATCAATAACTGTGACCATGTACTTGCAGCCTTTGTTTTGTCTAGCGTATGACATCATATCAACAAGATCCGCCTGCCAGGTCTCATCGATGCCGCGCACGTCTACACGTCGACGCGGCTAATTCCAGCGTGCAGGCTTATGCAGTTCCGTCACCAGTGCTTGCTTTTCCTCGTTCATATTCCAACGCTCTTGGTCTGGTGTCCAATTTCGAAATGATTTCAGCGTTCCGAATCGACAGGTCTCTGCCTGTTTCAAAGTCTGTGTAAAAGGTATCCAAGGCTTTCTCCGTGGTAAGCTCCAAAGCTTTGATCATTTGATCGAGGTTGTCAATTTGTTTTTGCAGCACGTTGAATTTTCGTGTTGAGATTGTTAAAGTTACAGTATTGTTCGGCTCTGCGGGATCTGCGAGATTGCACAGTCTCTTGTTCCGTATATCGTAATGTCGGTCCGCTGTTATTTGAAATCCGACACCCGGAGGACCGCGAGTTCTCGCGGCCGTGTTTTTATCCAGATGCCGTCCAAACACGTCAACGCTCATCTCGTAAATGAATGCAAAACCGATGGGTGGTGCCTGATAAATGATTCCGGCTTCGCGTAGTTCTTCGATAATGGGGATTATTTCGTTATTGTGACTCGGATTTTCCGCTGCCTGAGATACCAGGAGTAAACGAAGACGCTCCACCAACTCGTTGGGATCATCCCAGAAAACGTATTCAGTTTCAACACCTTGTCGAGTGATCATAGCTTACGGAAGTAGACCTTTACACTTTCGGCGAGGTGATGGGGAATAATCCATTAATTCGGCAATGATATTTTTGAATTTGTAACTGTTATCGTTTCGAACAGCCCCATCAGATGAGTAATACTTTTTATGCGCGTTCGTTGCGAGGATTATGTTTTCAAAATTTTCCCGATCTCCGGCGCTCATACCGGAACGGTCAGGCTTCTTTTTGAACAAAAGTTCCAGAAAACTCTTTGTTTTCGGGTAAAGCGTATCGCCAATACGGATGTAGTCATTCTCAAAAGATATCAACGAATCACCAATCATTAGTCCGTTTGAGAGGTTGCGTACACCGTACACAATGTCCAATTCACTTTTCGTCTTCGCATCTCGCATCGGTGCAAAATACTCATCCTCGATTTTCTCGACCGGTGTTCTTACGATTATTTCATCTCCTGCCGAAGCAAAGGAATCGTCCATTTCCGAGACAGTTTCATTTTTCGTTTCATTTTTCATCTGCTTTATTTCTTCTTTAATTTCTTTCGCCTCTTGTCTTACAGGTTGAGTATCTTTAGTAACATTCACCAGTTTTTGCAACGGAGTCACTACTGGTTTGAAAACGTCACTCAATTTCTGAGCCGTAGATTCCTTGCCCGATTCCAGCAATCTGTGTTTTTGACGGATCACAGCACTTGCTTGAGCGATCTGATGTAGGATATCTTTTTGCTTGGTAATTCCAGAGCTCTGCATGTTGACGCAACTAAGTCTGCAACGCTACTGCGTCTCTCACTCAAAAACGTTAGATTTTATTTTTGTTCTAGACTAAGAAAAGAATCGAATCCCTCCTGTCTCGTCCTTCGATGAGCTCACTGTCTTTGTCGATCACCAGAAACCCGTACTTCTCATCTTTTGAACCCTATATCAGACATATCGGTGTTTACACGGTCGTTGTATAAATGTCTGACGTTCATATCGTCTCGTTCAAATAACACCAGTGAGTTTACATTGTCGCGCACGAGATGTTTGGGAATACGCGCGTACATATGACAGTGATAGAACCAGTCAGCGTCGTAATGTCTACCCATGCAAAAGTAGGCTCTGATATTGTCCTGCCTCTCGCACGCTACATCGTCAAATATGATTATTGAGTTGGACCGTGCTTCTTCCGGTGTGATCACTTGCTCACGCTTGGTAAACGCAAAGTACTCCATATTCTCAACATTGTCCAATAATTGCTTCAACAATTGATATTTCAGTTGGTTGAGAGATTTTGAGTAGATGAAGATATTTTCAAATCTGAGTCCGTTGGGATGGGTTATAAGTGTGAGCAACGCATTAGTTTTACCATAATTAGACGGTCCACAGAATATTGCACGTACAATATTCGGAAGTAATTCACCGTGCCGTCTGTGCCTTTTGATATTTTGCTCTGGAAGTTTGTCAAAATTCATTACGGGAAGCTCAGTGGGTTTTTTCTCAAACCGCATCTCTGACATGACTGATCGGATTTGCTGTGAATATCCCGTTTCGAAGCACTTTTCCTCAGTCAACGCACGAACATGATCGTGTACACTGGTGAACGGAGCAGCAGGCGGCAACATCGTGGCAAACGTCTGGTAAATAAAATCATCAACAGCCTTCCAATCGAATTTCATGTACCTGGTTATCAGTATTGTGGGCCTGGTACAAAATTAACACAGAGACTCGTGCGGGGTGATCCGGGAATCAATCTTCTCGACGCAGCTTGCAAGGACCATGACACTGCTTACTAGCAGGATCGTGAAAATCTTAAAGTTAAAAACGAGGCTGATAGGGTGTCGGCTGAGATGGCTTGAAAACGGGTTCCCGCACAGGACGCAAATTTGGGTGAAAAAGCAGTGACTTGGGCAAAAGCTAACACAATTAAAGTAAAATCAAAACTTGGAATGGGAATTCAAAAATCAAAAAATGTGACCTTGAGAAAAATTATGAATGCTGCGAAACTTTCTATGGTTCCAAGCAACGATGCAAAAGTAGCTATCGAATCTGCGCTGAAGGGAGCTGAAAACGCCATTAACAAAGCGGGTGGTAAATGTAAAGTGCGAACTCCTCGCGTCCTACCAATACTTCGAAAAGTTGGAGGTTTTCTACCGTTTCTAATTCTTATTTTTGCTGGACTTACTGCTACAGGCGCGTTAGCCGGTAGTGCGGCAGGTATAGCAAAAGCTGTTAAACGAGAACTGGAAGAGAGCAAACGACACAACAAAACTATGGAAACTGCGATCGCGTTGGGCAAAGTGCTTTATATGAAACCGTACAAAACAGGTCTTGGTCTTTATCTTTTGATAAAATGAGTGCGATGCTACCATGTCGAGCGTTGACTGATTGGGACCTGTTGAAATATGCAAAAATTTTTGAGGTTCCGCATTTCCGCGGTGTTTTTACGCGAAACGAAATGCCCAAAGACGGTCCACGAAAAAACGAGTCAGCTTTAATCAACCTCTACGATAAAAACGGTCCGGGAACACACTGAGTTGCATACAAGAAACGCGACAATAATATCCATCACTTTGACAGTTTCGCCAACCGTCAACCAACCTCAGTCCTCAAAAAATACCTCGGCGTTGGTAGTGATAAATACAATCATGAAAGGTACCAGGATTAAAACACATTTGAATGTGGACACTTGTGTCTGAAATTTCTGAGTGGTGAGCTATATAAACATAGTGCATGATTCATCAAAGTCAGTCTATCACTTGCAGTCATGGATGATTCGTTAGCGTTAACGATTTCGGGAACCTCTTCGATTCTCGAGGCACAATATTTTCCACCGATCGAACTTGATTGTGATAATAGTGATGCTCTCGGCTTGGTAGAATTGTTAAGCTTCATTTCGATCACCAACGTTGATATTGGTCACAATAAAATTTACGCGGCTGATAAAGTGATCACCATACCTACCGGCAGCTATGAGATCGAGGACATACAGAAGTATCTTCAAAACGTGCTCAATAATACAGACATCAGGCTAAGCATCAAACCCAACAATAATACATTACGCAGCGAAATCACATACAACCACACGATTAACTTTGAGCCGAATGATTTCATTGCTCAACTCTTGAAATTTACGCCACGCATATTGGAGCTTGATAAAACTCACGAATCTGACGTGCCCGTAACTATACTTAAGGTCAACGTGTTGCGAGTTGAGTGCAGCATTGCAACGGGCGCCTACGCCAATGGACATAAAATACACACTATTCACGAGTTTTTCCCGACTGTCCCACCAGGATATAAGATCGTGGAAGTACCGTCGCACGTCATTTATCTTTCGATCACCGTCAGGACCATAGATCACGTTCAGCTCCGGTTAGTGGATCAAGACGGAGACCTGGGTAATTTACGTAGAGAAGTTATTACTGTGAGATTACATATCAAATCGCAATAAACGATGGCAATTGTATGTAACAGACTGTCAAAGAGTAGGTATATCAGTAAGTCGGCATGCCCCGATCAAATCAGTCATCGATCGATTCTCGAACCGTTAACACCTCGAAACGTGGAGTTCCTGATAGCTCTGCGTCTGAAACTTACACCTCCTGGAAGAGGAATTTCCGTGAACTAAAAATCCGATTTTGCAGTTTCATCATCTGCTACGTACCATGGAGGAAGAAATCTTAAACATTTGAACACCAGTTGTCTTTAACGAATCCGTTGCGAATTACAAGATTCACGTTCACAAACCTTACGCCTCGTCAATTTTCAACAACAACGATGAAATTCGAACCACCGTTCGGAATCAGGATTTATGCAGATTACCCAGCAAAAGTTGGGTACATATCCATGGACGACCCCTCAAACCTGATGGTACAGCTACTGTGAACACACAGCTCGTAAACAACGCGATCTGTCAATTATTTGAAGAAAATTGCCATGAAATTAATGCAGTCGAAATTGATAGAAGCAAGAACGTTGGCTGGACAAGTCTCATGAAGGGTTACGCTTTCCTGCACCTTGGTCAGACTTGTCTGATGGAGAACTGAAATTTTGACCTATTGATACCGCTGAGCATGATATCGGGTTTCGCTGAAGACTACTGCAAGATCGTTGTCAACGCTGAACATGAGTTAATTTTGACGTGATCAAAAACTGACGTCAACGCAATCATGCAGAATCAAGAGGAGGAATTCGAAATCACGATTAATGTAGCGGAATGGCTAATACCGTATTTGAAACTCGAGCATCAGAAAAAAGTTGACCTACTAAATTTCATTCAGAAAGATCCGCCTATTTTGATGAGCTTCCGAAGTTGGGAATTTTACGAATATCCCTCACTTCCCACAACATCAAAACATGTTTGGACTGTGAAAACTTCCACTCAGCTTGAAAAACCTCGGTACGTCATTTTGAGTTTCCAAACAAGTCGAGAGAACAAGGCCGGCAAGAACGCAAATCATTTCGATCATCGCAATATCACGGACGTCAAACTATTTTCAAACTCTCAATCTTATCCATACGGTAACCTGAACCTCAACATGAGTCGTAATCTGTATGCGCTCCTGTACGAGATGTACGCAAACTTCCAAGCTACCTACTACGACAAGAACCCCGAGTCGTTGTTGACAAAGAGTGAATTCCTTCGAGACTTCTCTTATTCGTTATCGACTGTTCAAAACACAACGAATCTTTGAAATACGGACCTGTCGACATTTCTCTTGAATGTGAAGCTGATACCAACTTTCCCGCTGAAACATCGGCCTGTTGCTTGATTGTTCACGATCGTATTGTCGAATACAACCCACTCAGTGATGTGGTGAAAAACTTGGTATGAAAGCTGGCCCGTTCTCACTATCTCGCACAATTCAAAGATGGAGCTTGTCGTTGACATACAAGGCTTTCATAGACCTTTCAACAATACCTTCACATTGAAAGAATTGGCTATGATTTCAATCTATTGGGAAGCATCTCCATCAATGTTTTTCTTCAAACCACCTTACGAATGGGACTGTCTGGACGTCAAATACAAAAGTCAAATTTCTTGGTTGGAATCCGATTTTCACGGGTTTCTTTGGAGCTGTGAAACCATACCGTTTAAGGAAGTTGCATAGACCATTGAAGACAGGCTTTGCAAAGCTGAAACTGTGTACGTGAAAGGAGAAGAAAAACGAGATTTGTGGCTTAAAATTGTCCCCAAAGTTCAAATAATCGATTTGCTGGACTTTGGCTGTCCGTCGCTTCAAACCTTGCAAAAATCTTCAGCCGTGTCTCTGAGATGTGACGTGCATACAATACCCAACGCAATCTGTGCAGCACAAAACGTTTTGTCTTTTTAAAATTAGCTAAAAAATCATCATACTGTTTGGACGGCGAGGGTGTACGATTTGTGTTACTGCGCAGAAACATCTATAAGAACGGTCCCGCATTCCTGGCGAATATATCATCCTGGTTACGATACTGTTGAATAAAATTATTGCACTATCGTTGTGAAGTAATTGTCAACTCTAGCGTAAAAATTGTACTCAATGAAACTGTTTTTTTAAAAACTCTTCATGAATTAATTTCACACCTTCACCTTAGCTCTTAAGAGAGAAACTTTCTTAATACGAAGCTTACGTAATATTCAACCTTGCTTTCCATCCTTGACCGAGCTGTACTCAAACCGAGTTATGTTTCGCATTCCTAGAGCAATAGTAACCCAACACCGCAAATCCTTGGCTCCGAATGTATTCTACCGCAGTTATTGGTCGACCTTGCACTCTGGTTTTGACTGAAACCGTTCAAAATTCATCGTAGAGTTCACATTACAGTAACAACGCGCAAACGCAGCTTGCAACCCTTTATTGTTGCTAATTGGTGTTCGGAGTAACATTTTCTTAGATTTTGAGACCTAATTCTAGTTACAATTACAAGGTACAAAACTTGTGTAGGGTTAAAGGTATACAGGATGGCTCAACGTTGAACGAAAAATATTAATAATTTCAATCTTTTTTTATTGAACGTAAGACTATTACAAGATACTGGATATGTGCATGTGACACTCACATTGTACGTATATGAATTGAAGTTGACCGTACGGTCCACCAAGATAGCGTAGATGCAACCGTATCTCCTTACTGGCAGTCGTCACCTTTTGGAACAAATCATCATCTTCTTGGAGGGCCTTGGTCAGCCGGTTCGGTAGAAAAATCGTGAAATAGTCCTCCAAGTCCAGAACGATTTCATCACTAAATTTCGTTTCAACCTGACGAACGCCGCTGACTCGGTATTCGAAGTATACTTCAAGGTCCGAAAGGTTTTCAAGGGCAGAAGTGTCTCCAGCCGCGCGATTTCATTTAATTCTGAGAAGTCCATGATCGTAACTGTTAATTAGTGTTTGCTCAAAATCTCTTGTGAGTTGATTCAGTTGAGTTCTAATTTGCAGTAGATGTTTTACTTCCCCAATATTCTTGACGAGCAGTTCTAGTCGTTTCTTTAATTCACGTTGTTGTTCCAGAACACTTTTCATTTGCAAGAAGAACGGCTTCAGACTGAAACTGAAGTTTTCGGTTCTAAATTTTATAATACCGCTCCCCACTTGCATTCGAAATTTGATGGGTGTAATGAATGTCACGTGGTTGATATCAAACCGGCATCCGAGTAAGTGAAAAACAATTCTCAGAACCATCAATTTTGGAATGTCGCAGGGTTGACAACGTGGGAAAGGAATGTGAGATGGTTAATGTTACACATCAGCGATATTCGAGTAGATAAAATACAATTCTCAGAACCATTTATTTTGGAATGTCACGTGGTTGATAACGTGGGAAAAGAATGTAAGGTGGTTGACGTTACACATCAGCAGTCCTACCGTGGGAAAAGAATGTGAGGTGGTTGATGTTACACATCAGCAGTCCTACCGTGGGAAAAGAATTTAAAGTGGTTGAGGTTACACATCAACAGTCCTATCGTGGGAAAAGAATGCGGGACGGTCAAAAAGTTCACGCCCTCCGCTGCGCACTTTACCGTTGGCAGGCGAGCACTACATAGAGACTTTAACCTTCGGTCGATAAAACAGCACGATTTTGACCTCCGAAAGATACAACTGTCAGTAAGGTTGCTCGTTTTTGACCTTAATTCGGTACGGCAGACTGTGACGTCATCGCGGAAAAAGGATTTGAGTCTGGGGAGAATGTCGGTAAGTGTCGGTCACAAGAATCGGTAAGTAGAATCGGCCTTGTTATGCTACTTGCTTCGATAGAAATTATCTAATTACTTGCTCTAGTTGAATAGCGCATCTATTGTTCTTAATAGTATTCGACGAATTAATTAGCTTATAAGTTCTCTCATTTTCTCTTATTCTTATTACCGCAGTTGTATTTGTTTCGGCAAAGTAGCGATGTACAAGTTGAAACAAAAGCATTGCAAATCATCATCACATATGAACTCACACTCGCGTGCAATAATTACCTGTACATCCCTACGTTAAGTCTAGCCGCTTGCCCGTGTCGCGACTCAAAACGAATCTGCTCTATATCTATATCCTATTCTCTATACTGTCGCGAAATCATATTTGTATATCATCTATGTATATTTCCACCTGTAAATCGTCAGTTATCGTTCTCTTCTCTCGCTGTACGCATCGCATCATCTCTGAATCTTTCTCAAATAAAGAATCTTTACTGAGTAATTAGTTATTATCATCATCCCGCTTCCTCGCTAAAGGCCATTTATCAGTAATAAGCGGATCTCACGTCGAAGATCCAGGATCTATTGTCATCTCTCCAAACAGTATTGTTTTACTGTAATTTCTATTACCATGTTTATATCTTTTCTGTCTGATTTGATTAAGTTGCCTTGTTATCTTATACTTTTGAGTGATTAATATCGTAAGTATACACCGTGTGCGATCTTCTATCACTGCCCGGTGTAATACGTCGTTCATGGAACCTGGAGTATTGCGCCGAACTGAATAATATCTTTCTAGTTGATTCTTGTTTCTATTATCGCTGGCACGTAGTTTGTCGAGTTCTTTTCGCTTGTAATATATCACGTTATCGTATATTTCTTATAATCTCATTTCTTAAAAAGTTAAGAGTATCTGTCTCGTTTCCAAATCTTACCATTGTTTATGCCGTATCTTTCGCATATATTTCAAGCTAGACACTACTCGTTTCTTTATATTTTGTATTACTAGGGGCTACGCCCTTGCGCGCTTCGCGCGCCAACCCCATCTCAGCGCTACGCGCCTCGGGCACTCGGCGCTGCGCGCCTCACTATTTCCTTACGCATTGTCTAGTAGACAGGCGAATACGTTCATGTTGATTTGATGACAGCTCTGCACTTGCTGTCCACTTCAATTCCTTCTGTGCTTACTTTTCATTTTTTCATCAATCTAAGCTTCCATTCGTTGGTTGAAAATTAGTGTTCCTTCTCTATTGATATCGATCTATCTCCTTGACTTGCTGAATTATTTTTGCTACCGCTCTGCCGGTTATTCTCCAAAATCACCTTCTTTGTATTATTTTTTTCTCGATATTTGCGTTGCTGTTCATTCCGCAAAACACCTCTTTCTCTTGTGGTCAACATCGATCCTGGTCGTCCTCTTACCTGGTTATACGAATATTTGATGGATATTATTCTATGGCTTATTTGGTTCTTCGCACTTACAATTTTATTTTCCTCTTTCTTTTGTGATACTTCCGACTATCCACCATCTTCATCGCCTTGTTTGCTGCTTGAAACTCTTCCTTTCTCCATTGTCATCGTAAATCCTGGCTGTCCTTTTGACTGTTTGGTGATATATTTAGATTTACTATTATTTGATTGTTACTTTTCATACTTATTACTCACTATCTGAATTTTATTTTGGTTCTGCAAGACATCAAAGTGTCCACTGTCTCCGTTGCCGGTGACGAGTAGCGAGAATTGTGTTGCATTTTGTGATCCGATCCGGTGTGGATGAATTTGTTCTTCGCGATATACGATTAAACATATCTTAAAAATGTCCGCAGCTGCAACTAATTCTGCTTCTCCCCCGTATATTCCATTTTCATTCATATGTGATTTGTAATCACCAGGTGACCTAATCACAGCACCGTTTGACTCATTACCTGTAATAAAACCCGCAAACGTAGACCAATTATCCACTATATTTGAAACGATACTCTGTCTCACCTCTGCGTGTCGATCTTGAGTGCCGTATACACAATACGCCAACGCGCGAAAAAGACAATTCCCGTCGGGAATCATCTTGATAATTTTCGTTTGCATGTTCATTTTTTGCGCGTCAGAAACAGATACCTACAAAGATATTTGTCAAAGACTGTCATAAACAGCCGATGACAGCTGTCAAAGGGTTTCCTAGATGCTTTTTGTTTTGTTTTCGGGATCTCATCCCACCGCCAACTTCATGCGTATACTATTGTTATTATAATCTTTTTTTTACTATTGTTATTACAATCTTTTTCTACGTTCATTTTTTTGAAACTTTTTTATTAGAAAGAGAGATAATTTTTAAGTATCGAATATTTTATCGAGTATCTAGTTTCCTTGAATTTGGATTATTATATGATTCCGATGAATTGAATTCATGAATCTCTGATTGGACTTTGATATTATTTGATTGACTTGTACCTTATGCTCGCTCTTGTCACTTGTAACATTTCTTACCTTTATTATTATTTGTAATATTTCCTGCTTCCTTGATTATTTATAACTTTCTCTGCTTTACATGCAAATTATGTTGTCTATTTTTCTTTACCATGATAAGACTATTCTCTTGCTACATCATTCTGTTTCTGCTTGCATTGTTGACGTAATTTAAGAACCTCAGATTGTGGATTGCATGCCAACCTACATTGATTGAATCTTGTCAGTTTTGCTGATTGTACCTCAATTAATAGTATCTCGAACATACGCATTTCTCTTGCTTATCACATCTCTCTTGTCTAGTTAATCTGTTAATTCTCACTTTTAACTTTTTCTCTGGCTGTATTTGTATTTCATACATGATTTAATTGTATCTGAATTTCTTGAATTGCTTGCTTGTAATTAATACCTCTCGCATTTTATTAATGAACTTGATACTATCACTGTTTCGTGGGGTGCGTCCTCTTTAATGAAAACGAGGCCGCGTATTTTTCAATTCGGTCACGATTTCCAACTCTAGAAAACAAGGATATAGGGGATAGGAATAAATGAAATAAACACACGTTTTGAGCCATCAGTTCTATGTTTTATTATGGCTCAGAGAGGAAAATCTTTGAGGTATGAATCTCAGAGGGAAAAACCCCTCGCAAATGTTGAATTTACAATGTGTATAGGATATTTATCATTTCAAATATATTTTGCACAATGAATTATGTCGGAGGTGAAATCTACGATTAGGAGACATTATATATATATGTGGTTGTATTGATTGCGGGTTTCGTTTGAAACATCCGAATTAAATCTATATTTATAGATAATTGCGCTGGGGGTCTTGACTGTTTCGTGCAGTATAATCGTGGTAAATAAAATCACTGGCGACTTCGTATAAGCATTGCGCTTGTGCTTAGGTATCACCGCTTGATTCGGTGTACCTGAAAGATTACCTTGTGTGAATCCAAGTATGTACAAGCAATCGGTAGATTACTTGCGTCAAGCATTGCGCTTGCTCATTGGTACAACCGGGCTGCGCCGGTGTGCACGACGGGACGTACTACGCTTGTGTTAGTGTACTTACGAAATTATTCCGGCTCCCCTGCATGCAACAATCAGGAAGGATTTGAAGATACAAGACACCATAAAATACAAGTATCAATCGAATAGCAGTCAAACCCTTTAGATTTATCCATCTCTCCGGAAACGCACACAGAAAAGAAAAAGGCAAGAGGAATGAACCGACTGACCCCGAGTCGCTCGAGTACTTGACTGACGCGGCCTGGCTCGCGCTATCTCCTCCACCTTCATGCTCGTCTAAATAAAACACATGCAAAGACAAAACAGAGAGAGTCGGCCACGCGACGCATGTGTTCGTATACACACGTGAGCGACCGTTCGTGCCTGGGAACCTCTGACTATTCGTTCGACCAAACAATTACATTTACCTATTTTATTGTGTTCATCTGTTGGATATGTCCCCTCCCCTCTACCATTATCTCGTTTACTAGAAAGAGTACGATTTCAAAAATTTTGAGGTAAGTTGGAAAAGTAATGACGAAACCAGGAATCAAACCTTGTATCTAGAGATGCTTTACCAGAGATTCACTCCACTAGACCACCTAGCCCGCCCTGACTACAGTGTCATTAATTTCTCTCATTACCTGTATTCGTAATTGTTTTGTTTTCGTCTGCCTTTGAAATATAAATATATACTGGGGGCTCCGCCCCTGCGCGCTTCACGCGCCAACCCCACCTCGGCGCTTGCTTCGCTCGCTGGCGTGGTTTCGGCGCTGCGCGCCTCACTGTTTCCTCATACATTGTCTATTAGACAGGTGAATTCATTTATGCTGATTTGATGTTAAGTCTGCAACTGTTGATCGGTTGTTTCCGATCAACCCGACATTGCTATTGGCTCCCTATGCAGGCCTCATGAAGACTAGAGCAGGCCTGCTCAGATTGTTTTAGTAAAAGAATCCACTCACATGTACAAGACCCCCGATGCCATGCAACCCCAATTGCATTTGGCGAGTTATTTTGCTATAGTTTGTAACGTGGCATTTTCGATGCGCGTTCCAAACGACTCCCCGAACCCTAGATGGAGCCCGAAATTAGGGATCCCGCGGATCGGACCGCAAATCATTTCGAAAAAGAGCGCCAGGACAAAAGTCACGCATCCGATACTCCGAGGGGGGACAATTTTCGGTTTGGCCAAAACGATTTTTCAGAATTTTTGTTTTTTTTTGGTTTCGATTACATGCGGCATCATACACGGGATCAGCGGCAAATTCGAACGACCTTACAGAAATACAGTCGCGACAGATCGCGACGAAAGGAGGGCCTCTCACGAGGCTACGGAGAGAGCGTCAACGTAGAGCTCTGCCGCGAAGGAACCCAAGGCGGACGAGATTCCCGTTGGTGGCCGGCGAGCCGTAGCCTCCCCTCACCACGCTGACGCCAGGCAACCTCGCGAACTCGTCACCACGCCACTGTCAAACTACGGGATAGCGGAGACTGGACGGCCAATCATTACCCCGCCACAGCGGGCGCCAAATATAGCGATAAGTTAGGATATAAGAATTTCGGTAAGAAAACACCAATCAGAGCAAGAGAGTTTTTCACGACGGATAGCGCCTATGTTCGAGGCATGTTCGAATTGCGGCTCCGATTAGCGGAGCTCGACACTTGGGTCCTGGCGACATTTCGCGACAGTCGAGTTGGATAGAAATCTACACAAAAAAAACTTTGTAGTGTGTCTACCATGACCGAAACGGGAGTTGGCGAATTCTTGGTGTGGTTGCGAAGCGGTAGGCGCTCTTAATTCTTTACGAACGCATTTCGAGTGCAACTAGATTGGCGCAACGGCACCCGGTTGGTCAAGCCCTTGTTGAGTTAGAGTAGTACCCGAAATTCGTTAGCCGATCTCCTTGTTGCTGACCGTAGCCTGAGTTTTCGCGATAACGCATAGAGTCAAATTGGTTCTTGCAGAGTCTCGTGTAAAGTCACGGTTTTGAGTGTAGCCAAATTCCGCTGCACAGGGTCTCGTTGAGTCTGCGTATGTAAAAAGTGTCACCTCTCGTGTAGGTCGCGTATCATCGTGCGGAGACGCTCGGATTAGCGGGATGGCTTGTAAGTTTTTCGGGAATGGCGATTGCGACGTAAGTTCGGATGCGTTTAGATAACAGCCAGGCGATTCCCGTGGTGATCAGCGCCATTAAAAATAACGGCTAGAGATGCGAATAGCGCGTCGAGTCACATTCTCTTTCGTTTGATTATGGAATTAGTGTTTATTGGTTAAGTCGGCGATTAGCGCTTAGCTAGTAGAGGGCGAACGCGGTTAGCGCGTCGAATAAAATTTTGTCTTTTTTTTTGTTTTGGAGATATTGTTTAGTATTGAGGCAGCAACTAGCGCAAGAAGGAATAAGAAGTCACCCAGATCTAGCCATTTAATTTTCTTTCTTCTTTTCTGTTATATTATTTTTTTTCTTGTGTTGGTTAAATCTAAGTAATTGAGTGTGAATCGTGAATAGCGAATTATTCTTTCTATTGTTTAGCCTTTCGAATCGCGAGGAGCGACTGTGGCCTTATCATTTCCCGTCTTGTATCTTGAGTCGTAGTGTGCGACGTGGGAAGAATTATATTTTTTTATTGTTATTATTTTTTTTCTTGTATTATGATTGGAGGAAAATATAGTGATTAATTTTATTATTGCTTTGTAAGATAACGTGTTGGCGTACGTGTGTCGTATCTCTCTCTACCCAAAAATTACCCCTCCCCTCTCCGCGGTACTGAGCTATCGAGTACATGGTCGCGGTATATCGCATTACCGATTTCGAGGCGTGTTGATCACGCCAGACGCCCAACAAATTTCGCGATATTGTTTTAGGTCCAGGAAACCTCGCGGACGCCGATTTATTGTGCACGCGGTAAGTTCTCGGTCATTTTTTCCGAGTGACCAAGGAGCGGGAAAAATCCACGTCACAAGTTATTATTTAAAAATTTTTTTACGTATATCTACATACAGAGGTATAGAGTCTACTGTGTCTGGTTTATAATCCACAAACAATTCATATCAACTCTTTTTTTTCAAATAAATTCATTGTTTTGTACATTTATCATTTTAAATGCAGTTCGAAGTTGACCAGGCAGCGAAAAATCGTTCACTTTTGGGATGTTTTTGCTGTGGAATGATAAATTTTTTATAATTTTCCTTACATTTCCTTGTATAATTTTCATTTACCATACGTAGACGGATCACGTATAGAATGTCGTTTGCAGTGGTACCCGTAGAAAAATCTTTTAATACCCTACATATTTCCGACCACTGAGGATTACATGTCATTGTGATGAATAAATTCGAACGTCCAACTGTTCTTGTTATTGCCATTGCATCTTGCTACTGCTGTTGCATGTGTCGCATGCTGCCGGAAAATGGTGAGGGTAAAATCATTTGGTTCCCAAGTCTTGTTCGATCTGACGTATTCGCTTCACTATTTGATACGTGATCAGTCATTCCCTTGTAACATTCTACACGCAGTCGCTTCTGATTATTTCTTAAAAACAATAAACGCTGCGATTCAACTGTGAGATATACGTGAATCACATAGTGTTGTGTCAATCGTCCGCTCCGCAACAACTGATTATGTGCTTCACCTAAGGCCAATCGATGTCCATAGTATTGAACAGGAGAGATTGTCTTGTTTGTTCCTAAGTATTTCATATTATAGCTCCATCCTAAATCACCGCTCGGAAATAGTAATGGAAAAATCATTCGAAGAACGTGATGCGAATATTTCGGCACATATTCAACTGCACGGGCTTGTTTTGGAAATACTTGTACTTCTATATTTTCAGATACTGCCCCGTCATTTGAAACGATCAGGGCTGCTAGCTCACCACAGGTTGGCGCATTGTACCGCCGTCTATCGTCGTCCTTGGGTGCAACAAAGTTTAATCTCACAAGGCTTTCTCCCTTAACAAATCGCTCGTACAGTGTTTTAAAATTTGCTGCATAAGGATTGATATCTATTATCAGTCGAACAATAATTTCTAACAGGTTTGCTCTTCTTGCGTCGTTTTTTTTCAGCGCTAGCTGAGTTTGTGCGTCGTAGATGTAAATTCGTCCATATCTCGGTCGGATATTGTTTGCGGTCTCTGAACTTGTAGATATTTTGTAACTCACATCCCCGATTATTTTTATCACGTATGGTCCTCGATTCCCCAGATCTGCCACGGTGCAATTGAATGATGCAAACGCAAACGCGTCATTATATGATCGTATATGTTGTCTGAAGTCTCTTGATACTTCGTCATTCCCTTCTCGCAGACGTTGAAGGACATCAGTATATACCGTTAATGGTGATAATGTTATTTTTCCTCCATGACAGCAATTATTTGCCACCCTTCTTGTTTCATATTTGAATCTTTCTGCATTGCAATGTTTAAATTTTACTTTCATTTCACTCATATCTAGCTGCTCCACAGTTTTGAAAATGTCTTTTTCAATATCCCCGTTGTAACGATGCGATGCTCAGCAATGATTCTTAGGCGAGTTCGCTTAGAAAGTACTGGTTCAGTATTCATTGCTTCCACTCGTTCTCTGTTTCTGTCTAATTCCAACCTGTCTCTGCTATCTTCTATTGTTTGGCTAAATACAGACAGTTCATTCTCCGTCGATGTCGACGTATCACTGTCACTTATTATTTCCTCACAAACATGAATTTAAGATACGTTATTTTTGCTCATAAGTCGTGGATAAACTTCTTTTTCGTCTGTCGTTTCATCTACTTGTTGTCTCTAGCTGTTCAGTTTAATTCCTTCTGTGCTTACTTTTTTTTTTCATCAATCTAAGCTTTTGTTCGTTGGTTGAAAATTGGTGTTCCTTCTCCATTGATATTGATCTATCTCCTTGACTTGATATTTCTTCACTCTCCTTGAGTTCTGTTTCATTACTTATGCTGACATGTTTGCCAGTATGATATTTTTGTTCGCTTTCCTATATTTTCGCTGCTGTTCTCGTCGTCTAATTTTTCTCTCTTCCATATCCATAATATTGGTTGGTCGTCCTCTTGATTTATTTTCCAAATCAATAATCACAATCGATTCTTCTAATTCTTCGACACCCTTTGCTGAATTATTGTGGCTACCACTCACCATTGCTGAATTATTTTTGCTACCGCTCTGCCTGTTATTCTCCAAAATCACATTTTTTATACTATTTTTTCCTTTAAATTTGCGTTGCTGTTCATTTCGCAAAACACCTTTTTGTCTTCTGGTCAACATAGATCCTGGTCGTCCTCTTGCCTAGTTATACAAATATTTGTTTGATATCATTTTATGGCTTATTTGGTTATTCGCACTCACAATTTTCACCATCCACCGTCTCCATCGCCTTGTCTGCTGATTCAAACTCCCTCCTCCTCTCTCCATTGCCAACGTAAGTCTTGGCTGTCCTTTTGACTGTTTGGCGATATATTTAGATTTAATAGAGAGACTATAATTTGCTTGTTACGTTTGATACATATTACTCACTATCTGAATTTTAATTTTGTTCTGCAAGACATCAAAATTACTCACTATCTGAATTTTATTTTGGTTCTGCAAAACATCAAAGTGTCCACTGTCTCCGTCGCCGGTGAAGAGTAGCGAAAATTGTCTTTCATGTTGGGATCCGATTTGGTGTGGATGAATTTGTTCTCCGCGATACACGGTTAAACATATCTTAAAAATGTCCGCAGCTATAGCTAATTCTGCTTCTCTCCCGTAAATTCCATTTTCATTCATGTGTGATTTGTAATCACCAGGTGACCTAATAACGGCACCGTTTGACCTGTGATAAAACCCGCAAATGTAGACCAATTATCAACTATATTTGAAACAATACTCAGTATCACCTCTGCGTGTCGATCTTGAGTGCCGTGTAAACAATACGCCAGCGCACGAAAAAGACAATTCCCGTCCGGAATCATCTTGATAATTCTCGTTTGCATATTCATTTTTTGTGTGTCAGAAACAGATAACCATAAAGATATTTGTCCAAGACTGTCATAAACAGCCGATGACAGCTGTCAATCACTTGACACTAACTTCATAGCAACAGCAACTTTATTATTAAATGAGTTTATTTGAAAATACTTCACCTTCGACTTCTCAGCACACATCTTGTTATAAACATAGGAAGTTTTGTATGCTAGATGCTTTTCGTTTTGTTTTCGGTATCTCACCCCACCGCCAACTTCATGCGTATACTATTGTCATTATAATCTCTTTTACCTGTTGCTATCAAAATCTTCTTTCTCATTTGTTCACGCGGGACAGGACTTTTTTATTAGATAGAGAGATTTGAAATTCTTCGCGAGAGACACATTTAGGACTTGTGTGTGTGACTTGTTGACACGTGCACACATGAGACACCTATGTGTGGCTATCAATGTGGTTTACATTATTTTAACCACGTTCGATTCCTGGCTCTGTCTTTAATTTTTCAACTCACCTGAAAATTCTTTCATATCATCGAAAATGAACGGCTGGTTCGTTCTAAATGGCTAAAATAATGTAAACCACACTAATAGCCACATATAGATGTCTCATTTGTGCACATGTCAATAAGTCACACACACACAAGTCGTAAACGTGTCTCTCGCGAAGAATTTCAAATATATATTATCTTGTTTATCCTGAACCAGTTGTGCAAAACCGTGGTAGAACTTAATCTTTTCTTTTCTTGTCTTTCTCTAGTTTTCTGATAACTGACGCTACTTCGTCTGGCGCCCAACAATTGTATTCTTATCGTCAAGTATTGCTAATTATTTTATGATTCTGATCAGTACCTGCGCCGTAGGGTACCCGGAATAACTACTCTTGCAACTATCCTTAAGTATACAGTTACCTTCCTCTATTAATTACCAAGCTTCTTGACTATCGTTTGTAATGTCATATGTTATCTTATACTTGCATCTCTGACTTTTCATGGGAAGATTTCTCTGAATGTTGTTAAATTCCCATTTCTACATTATTGTTTATATTCTAGTCAACTTAAATCGTAACTGAATGCCGTACTGTTTACTGCTAGTAAGTACCTTCCATATCCGTCATTTGTAAAAGACAGCTGAGTTGAGAGCTGTCTTACCCATTCCGCAATTAATAATCATTTTGATTATATTTTTTTTTTGGCAAATTGTGTGCGTGTCATCCCCTACGCTTCCCGGCCCACGTTCCCATCTGCCAAATACTGAACAGCAAAGTGATCCGCTTGAGGTAAGGATTGTCTTCTATCAACTTCTTTTAATTTCACACATCTCGCGACATCAAATGTCTGGCGCCTACGTCAGCAACCTTTAGATCTTTTCAGCTATGGTAAATTCTGTAACGTGGCTTAACCACTCTTGCATCCAGAGCTAAGTTGAAATATAAAAATATCGGTATCATTATATTTTCGTACTTGGTCCTGGAGCCACATTTGTGCGGTACCTTCGCTGCCTGAACCTTCCCTATCAGGCATCTAAGGGTGTCACTCTTGAATGATTACACAGATATTCAAGAATAAATGATACCCTTCGCTATCGGATGGTTCCTATTATCTTTACAAGGACCTTCTCCCAAACAGTAAATGCCAAATTGACAACCCTCCAGTGAAGTGACGTTTGTATCGACTCTCGGTTAGATACGGCGCATCTACATGTGTATGGGGCTATATCCGTGTCCACAAGTTTTTAAAAAGGTAATACGAAGATTTGAACGATATACTGATTATTTAAATCAGAAAGACAAATGTGAGTTTGTTCTGAATAGAAAATAAAAAATGTTAATTGGTCTGAATCGAGTTTGTAATTAGTTAATAACGCAAACTATGTTACGTAGGGAGGCAGTATTAAAACTGGCTACCTGGCTTCTCGCTGGGCACAGCATAAGCGTATGGTGTAGCGAAATCGCGTAATTTAGGCTTAACCGATAAGAAAGCCAAACGCGCAAGGTAATCAGAGTCGTATGAATTTCATCTTCAGTAGCAACTCGATTAAAAAATCTCAATCTTTCCTACTTGAGGATAGTATTATACATTCATTGAAGGTCCAGGGTTTATTACACTCCCTGACGAACACAAAGACGCCTATACCTCAATCTTGCGTTTCAATTTCTTACGTTGTACAACTTCCAAGGTAGAAGGATTCTGATGGCAAAAATATCCGAAGAACGTCAAAATATAGGTGGGTATCTTAAATTTTCACAGTAAAAGTAAAACAGATGAGGCAGATATTGTTTCCGTAATGGCAGCAATTGATAAGATGCCTATAGTTTTGAAGTTGGCCCAAGTACTATTGACCTTGAGAGTCACTTTCCTATTCAGGAAAATACTCTCAAGGACAAAAATGGCCGATATTTGTTTCTTGAGGGTATCCAGGTTAATTATATAGTTTGATACAATTTTCTGGCCTGTTGTATATTTATTTAACGTGGGGATTGCATCTCTGTGTATTTCTCTTAATCGAGAAGTCACGTACTCTATGTTTAATTTGACTCGTGTTCTGAAAGTGTAACGTTCACAGCTTTGGTTCGTGGTTATAAGAGACGGTACATCGGCAATTTAAATAATAAGATTCTGCTTTGGAGAACATGTAATGGTTACTTCAATTAGCTTCGGTGATAAAATTACTTATGAACCTTCCGTTTGTATGTAAGCAATACCTGTTACGAGAAATCGACTGAAAGTGCATCCCTGAGTATAGAATAAGTTCATTTTTCGCAGAGTTCTATGGTATCGACACGATGCCCCCCGTCACCGTTATCAGCAATAAAATAATTGGTCGTCTGCTTTGATTCAGGAAACGTGAATTCTCTTATAAAATTATTTCGTGTTGAATTCAAAGCATACTTCAGGTTAAGCGTTGGATAGGTATTATTTTGTCTTACGGGTACCAGTGTATTCTATATTATAACTCACGGTTCCTTTTCTAGGTAAGGCACTATATGTACATAGATAAGTTTGCCTCCATTAGTGGTTATTGTTGAATCACTTATTTTAATGAATTGTTCGTAAATTCATTTCTTAAGGTGATATTGAAGTCGCGTTGTACACCTCGAAAAGGCGGCGAGCCAAAACTCCTACACCACTCAAGCGATCAGAATGAAACTTGGGCAATTGATGCCTTATTTTTGCTAGAAGTGGGGGGACTTTTTACTTTTATGAAACTTTGAAAAAAATTTCACGCATCAGTGATCACTCACAAAAATTGGGAAAAATTTCACAGTGGCACTGAATGGATGGAATTATACGGTATGACGCGACTCGGCGCTGAGGAAACACACGTTTTGAGCCCTGTCCAATAAGATTGGATGATAAGGTGACGGAATGGTAGCTAATCTGGTTAACGATCATGAAGGACACCGACATCTCATTTTAGCGACATATTGTACCGACATTACATGCATGCATCGCGTCTTTTGCTTCCTGTACCAAAGATATAGTGTGGCGGCGCTGGTGATATTTTCTGCGATTGTCTTGCTCGTGCTGCCACAAACAAATCAAAAGGCAACTACGTGAACTGAGTCCGCAATGTTACATCCGGCGTACCACTTCCCGTCAATTTTTCCTACTCGCTAACTTTCCCATATTTCTTATCGCAAACTTACCACAACTTGCGCCAAAAAATAGTATACATAACTCGTGCGGGCAGGTATCACCTACTTCCCGCACTAGTCACGTAATGTACTATTACGATACGAGTGCGCAAAGTAGGTCGCTCCCGCACGAGCGAAACGAGTGCGGGATGACCTACGTGCTCACGAGTATCGTATACTATTTTTCCTATTAAGTTGCGCAAAGTTCGACCACTACAATTATTTTGAATAATTGAAACGAATAGAACGATGGCGTTGTGGCGCTGGGACGGGGGGGTTCGGGGGGGCGTAGCCCCTCCGCCCCCAAAAAACAAATTATAGAACTGTTATAAATTTATTAAATTAAGAAAAATCTGATTTATTTATTATTTTCAATTATTATTAATATTTATCGTAACGTTACAATTCACAAAATGAAACGGTATATTTTTTAATGACTCTGATGTGGTTATAGATACATTTTTAATGGTTTTTGGTGCCTCGCTATCCGTATCATTTTGTACATTATTCATAGTTATTCACTCTCACTTTACTTGTTCTTTCTGAAGAGCTGATGCGAAGCGACTGATACTTTGACGTTTGTTATCGGTATTAAGAAAACGGTAGAATACAAAACACAGAACGCACGTTTTGACAGGTCCATTCCAGACGACAAAAATGTAAACAAACCGGCGCGCTGAGCTGAGAGCTGAGCGCCGGTTTGTTTACATCTTTAAAACGTGCGTTCTGTGTTTTGTATTCTGCCGTTTTCTTAATACGGACAACGAACGTCAAATTATCGCTCGCACGTGTTAATGCGAAGAGAGTGCCGCAGAGATGGCGCGTGCGTATACATATACCTTGGAATCGCTCGTATACTCTTATACATTCCCGCACGCTCACCACATTCCCGCACGCTCAGCTACATCCTCGTTCGCTCAGTTGCATTCCCGCACGCTCTTGCCAACGTGTGGGAAAGTGGTACTTTGCGAACGCAAATGCATGCGCAAAATCGAACTTTGCGCACGAAAATAGGAAAAAAATTGTAAGAGTGAGAGTCGTGTATATATGAATGGTTTCGATAAAATTGATTGGGTACTGGATAGTGGATGTTTTGACCATATAATTAATGATGATTCTTATTTTTTTGAATGTTCAGAGTTAAAAAGACTAGTTGTTATTAAAGTCGGTGATAGAAGACCATTAAAAGTAACCAAAATTAGAAAAGTATCAATGTACCTCATAGTAGATGGGAGAGAGTTTGAAATTACAGTAACCAATGTATTTTATGTCAAAGAGATTGATAGAAATTTGTTGAATTATGCAATAACCTAAATTTCTATGTGGTTCATTTAGGTTTGTATGAACTAACTCTAAAATATCTCCCGCTCTGCTTCGATCATTTTTAAACGGTAAGTTATGCATTTTATTTTGAATACAAGTTCCACACTTTGAATAAACTTCTTCTAGATTTTGTGATAAACCATCTACTAAGTTATTTTTGCACATTCTCATCAAATAATAAAAATTTATATGCCCAAGCATTCTATGGAATTTTTCTTTATCAGTCATCTTATCTGTGTTGTACGTAAAGTTATTTTGTTTCAGAATATAACTTTCTAGAATATATAAGCCAATTTCCTTGTTTACTTCGTCAATAACTTGACCATTCTTATTATAAATTAATGATTTATTTCGAATTGATACTATTTTATAATTCTCTATAACTCTAGCATAACTCAACAAATTTCTATCCATCTCTTTGACATAAAATACATTGGTTACTGTAATTTCAAACTCTCTCCCATCTACTATGAGGTACATTAATACTTTTCTAATTTTAGTTACTTTTAATGGTCTTCTATCACCGACTTTAATAACAACTAGTCTTTTTAACTCTGAACATTCAAAAAAATAAGAATCATCATTAATTATATGGTCAAAACATCCACTATCCAGTACCCAATCAATTTTATCGAAACCATTCATATATACACGACTCTCACTATTACAATTTTTCTCTCTCTTTCATAAACATTTGCTCCTTCATGCTCTACTTCAACAAAAAATGTTTCATTTGACTTATAATTATTTTCTTCATTATATGTATATCTCGCGTTATGTTGATTATCGCTGTTATTATCAAGATATCATCCTCGTCCTCTGCCTCTGGCCCCGTTACCTCTATCGTTGTAACCTCTTCCTCGACTGTAGTTTCTTTGATTGTTGTTGTATGCTCGACCCACATTGTTTGAGTAACCTCTCGCTGAGTACCCGCCTTCATTATCTCGTCTTTGGAACTGTTTTTGTTGTTGGTGTTGATGGTTATAGTGTTGTTGACCACCTCCTGGCCACCGTGCTCTTTGATTAGCACCTCCTCGCATTTTACTGCGGCATTCTCGTGCGTAATGCCCTCTCTTGTGGCATCTGTCAAATTCACCGTCACGCCTTTCAGATTTGAATGCACTTGACTTAAAACTGTTATTATTATTTGTTTGTACTTTCATCTCACTCATCACAATTTTATTTTTAATATAGACACAAGTTTTCTCTGTTTCTTTTAAGACGTCAATCATATCTCCAAGATAACTAAATGAGTTTGGTAATGTTTTTAACAAGTATTGTAATTTTCCACTTTCTACTCAGGTTGCTCCCGCACTTTTCAGTTCATTTGTTAATTTCTCAAATTCTGAAAAGAAGGTACTTGAATTTTCAAAGTCTTTAAATTTCAGCCGATCAAGTCTATTTCTTACACAGATTTGCAGTGCAGTTGATGTTTTTGAATATGAACTATCAAATTTTTTCATTAAATCTAACGCGGTTGACCCTTCACCGACAAATTCTAATTGTTTATCAGATTTACTTGAGTATATATAGTTCATTGCTTGTATATTAGCCTCATTCCATTTCGTCTCATCTTCACCTGTTGTTCTCACACGAGTTGCTTGTAGTTTACACTTTTTGTATTCTAAAAATAAAAAAATCCTTTTTTCCATAACGCATAATCCTCGCCGTCAAATATCGGAACTTCAATATCATCGGACTTTAACATTTTGATGAGTTTCTTAACACGTGCGTTTAATCTCGATTCAAACTTTCTATTTTAATCCGCGTGCATCTCGTTGAATTTTTATTTGAATTGAAAAAATTTTCCTTGACAATGTTCTCTAATAATTGTTTCTGTGATATTCGCTCATATTTTTCATATTTATGAATGTTTAATTGTTTATTCACCACTTTTAGTTTTTCAATCACCACGTGTTTTATTATCTCTAGAGTTCATGAATTTATTTGATTTGTCTTTTTAATTTTTGTTAATTTATTCAATTCTCAATCTCAATTATATTATTTACTCAATTCGTTCTTATTATGTTTTATTTTACACTTAACTTATGCAAACACGTTTTCACATCACCCCACACTTTTTCAAACCACGATTTCGGCTACCATGTTGATGTTTTAGGTCCGGATCTTGGAAATAAATATGTGAGGTGTCTTGGTTTACTTTCATAAAGAAAAAGGTATTATTATTTATTCATACTTTATAATGATTAATAGGATACATGGAGATTATTAATAGTGTATGCAAGGCATTGAGCTATATTCTCTCGTGCGCTACATGGCGGACTCCCTTTACCTCATACTTTCTTCTACACACATACGCACATACCTTTTGCATGGCTGCGCGCGCATCCTCGTTTGAGCATTCACTCATACCAAGATATATGTAGTCACAGCATACGAATTACACATATTCTAACAGTAATCATCCCGAAAATGAAAAGTTGACTTCTCACTAGATCTCCGCGTTTTGAGGTCCGGAGAATCACCTCCAATCATTTAGCGTGTGTATGTATGTTTTTTTTTTTTTTTTTTTTTTTTTTTTTTTTTTTTTTTTTTTTTTTTTTTTTTTTTTTTTATAAAGAGGTACGAAAAAAGATCTTCAGAAGACACCGCCATCCATCCTACGGCGGATAACGATAGTCGGTAGTGTGGAGATTTTTACCCACTAAAAAAAAACACTCCTCTTCCCCTCTCCCCGCAGATGTTACGGTGAGGACTGGATTGGAACCGCGTTAGCATTACATCAATCCAGTCCGTGCTGCGTCTTGCGACGCCTACTCCTGGCTACTGGTCCCTTTCTGCAATCTTGTCTTTCAGAAGGTGCTGTGCGTAAGTTGCAACAGCTGAACAGTTTTCTTCTTGTTTCAGCATATAGGTAACCAGGCTTGGGGGGTAGAGCCTGGTGCCTATACTCTCTTCGATGCTGCTCCTGTAGTCCTTCCACCGAACACACTCGAAGAACGTGTGTTCGGCGTCGTCAATTTTGTCCGGGCAATACTTGCATGTCGGCCTGTCATGTAGTCTCATCCTGAAGAGGTAGTCGTTGAATTGGCCATAGCCCGTCAAGAACTGGGTCAGGAAGAAGTCCGTTTCTCCATGCTTCCGAGAGAGCCAGACGTTGATGTTCGGGATCAGGCGTGCCGTCCATCTACCCGTCTCTCCCGTCGTCCATCGGTCCTGCCACTCCTGTAGCGTCTCTTTCTTTATTCTCGTTATTGCCTCTTTGGAGTTTTCGCCGTTCTTTTTAGCGTCATAGAGCTTGGCTCTTTCGAACGCTAATAAATCGATGGGTGCTGCTCCCGCAATGACTAATACAGCCGCTTCAGAAACCGTGCGGTATGCGCAGATAACCCTGAGTGCGCCTCGGCGCTGCACTGCTGCCATCTTGCGTCGGTATGTCTTCTGTTTTAAAATGTCTGCCCATATTTCTGCTCCGTAGAGCAATACTGAGTGGACTGTTTCTAAGAGGACACTTCTCTTTTTGGTCCGTGGTCCTGTTGTATTCATCATGATCCTTGATAAACTGGATACCGTCTTGTTGGCCTTCGTGCATGCGTTTTCGAGGTGTTCGCGAAAAGATAGTTTCTCGTCGATCACTATTCCTAAGTAACGCAGTGTCCTGGTAGACCTCAATGTTGTCTCGCCCGTGTCGACAATGAAAGGTTTAGGAAACCATTTTTGTCGAGTCAGGACGACCATTTCAGTTTTTTGCTTGGCGAGTTTCAGGTGGTGCTTCTCAAGCCAAGTTTCAACGGCATCAATGGTTGCTCGAACTAGGATTTCTGCCTCCTCGGCGCTGTCCACCACTAATGTGGCTGCGACGTCGTCTGCAAAGCCCGTGAGTTCCACTTGCTTCGGTAACGGGATTTCCAGGAGCTCGTCGTAATCTGCGTTCCACAGATCGGGTCCCATAATTGAACCTTGCGGCACGCCGGCTGTCATGTCATGCTCTTGTGGGCTTTCCGTCGTTTCCGCTATCAGCGTCCGTTCGTCGAGATAGTCGTTTACTATTGCCAGATTTTCTGGCTCGGCTTCAAATTTGTATTCCAATGCATCCAAAATGTCGCCCCAATTAGCACTGTTGAAGGCGTTTTTAATGTCTAGTGTGAGGACACGGCACACCTTGCGAGCTTTGAGGCTACCAGACCATGCTTCTCTCGCCATCCCTATGACCTTTTGGATCGCGCTGATTGTCGATCGGCCCTTTCGAAAGCCGTGTTGGTTAATAGCAAAACCTCCGGCACGGTCAATGTCGTTTCGAAGCCTTCCCTGAATGAGCTTCTCGAGTAGTTTTCCGGCAATGTCCAGCATGCAAAGTGGTCTAAACGACGAAGGTATTATAGGAGTTCCCTTCCCTTTGTCTAAAAGGACCAATCTTTGCCGCTTCCAGGTCGTGGGGAATGTGCCGGTTGCCAAACATGCATTGTACGAGCTCAGGAGTATTCCTGGGAATTCTAGGGCTACCGTCTTGATCACCGATGCCGGAATGCCATCGGGGCCAGGTGCTTTTCCTGTCTTGATGGTCTTAGCCGCATCTTGCAACTCCTTGGTTGTGAAAGGTGTTGTGCCGTTTTTTGCATAGTGCCTCTTCTTCCGCGGCTGGTGTTTTGGGAACAACTCCGCTATGATACTGTTCATTAGAGCAGGCGGCTTCGGCGGTTCTGGTGAAGCTTTTCCAAGTCGTTTGACGACAATTTGGTAGGCTTTACCCCAGATGTCTCTGTCAAGGTCGTTGCAGATCTCCTGCCACAGTTTCGCTTTGCTTGCTTTAATAGCCCGGTTCAAGTTCTTTTTAGCCTGCTTGTACTCGGTCGAATGTAGGTTTTGGTCCCGAGAGCGTTTCGCAGCTCTCGTCGCTTGTCGACGTAGCTCGTGGCATGTTTTCCGAAGCTCTGCTATCTCTAGTGACCACCAATATGCCGGCCTATGAGAGCCTTGTTTTTTCAATCGTGGCATAGAAGCATCACATGCGGCAACAATCAATCCCATTGTTTTTGACACTAATGTTTCCGTCTCATTACGGGTATTCGGATTCGTGTTGTTCTGGAAAGACGACGAGCTTCGTGTCAGAGAAGTTCGCAGTGCGTCTAAATCGAGCTTCTTGGCATTCCACCTCCGCGGTTGATGATCACGACGAGGTACCGGAATAGCTGCCATTCGAATGCTGAATGTTACATATTGATGATCACTGCCACTGTATTCCTCTGATACTGTCCAATCCTCGATCATATTCGCGATCCTTGGAGTCGCCAACGTGATGTCGAGGATGGATTCCTGATATCCTGGTCTTCTGAAAGTCGTAGTATTTCCGGTGTTCAGCACTATGAGGTCAAGTCTTGCTGCAAAGTCTGCTACTTCGTTGCCTCTAGTGTCGGAGAAATCAGCACCCCATTCAGCCGATTTCGCGTTGAAATCACCAGCTACGATGACTTCCTGGTTGAACTTATCGATGATGTCTTCTATGTTTGCCATTTTCTGGCGGAACACACTAATCCCTTCATTGGGTGAAAGTTAGACGCTCATAATATAGGCTGTTGGGGTTTTGATCCAGACGTATCCTGGTCCGCATCCGCTGCGTTCGACGGTGACGTTCTTCGTGTTTGCGATCCAGATCGCTGCCGTGCCGGATTTATCAGCGAACCATGTTCTGTCCTGGATGTTCAGATGTTGCTCGCAGATGAGGCAGATATCGATCTTGTCTTCAAAGATACGCTGGTGCAGTAAATTTTGCGCCAAAGCGCACCTGTTCAGGTTGCCCTGTGATAAGCGCGTCATTTCGGCCCTTTCGCAGCTTCGGCAAGTGCGGTGCGAAATGCCTTACAAGCTCCGGAGCCGGCGATATGACATAAGCCATCCTGGACTTCTTTGTCCGGCGTACAAACAAAGCACTTTGGCTTCTCCGCGCAGTCTTGCGACTTGTGGTTTTCGCCGCCACACTTGTAGCAACAATTGCTCCTGTCGGGTCCCGTACAGCTACGTGTTTGGTACCCATACCCAAGGCATTTGAAGCATCGGGTCACTTTTACGACTGGGCGAATGTGGCAGTTCACCCATCCAATTTTTATGCGAGCTTTATCGAGGGCCTGGGTTGCACTGGCCTCGTCTATCTCACAGAAGGCCGCACGTTGTCCTCTTGGTGTAACCTTGGTCAAGTTGACCCGTTTAATCTCCAGGTTTGTCGTGAAGTCCCGCTTGAGTGCTTCACGAACGTCAGTTTCGGTAGAGACTCCATCCAGATCAAGAATCTCTATCGTCGTCAGTGGTGTCAGTGTTTTCACCGTGCCGATGTTTGTGGTTACTGTCTTTATCGCGGCAGCAAAAGCTGCGCTGTCTTCAGACTTGCGGCTCATCTCCAGCAGGACGCCTCCGCGCTGTGTTTGTGTGATAGACTTAATGTCTACGCCAGTCTTGCCCGGGTCTACCTTGGCCTTGATCTCTTTAAGGAGTTCGGCGTACGTTCGCCCCTCTGCTGGTTGGACAAGAACAGCCTTTGTTCTTGGTTTCCTTCTGTTCGCCTTACGATAGCTGTTTGCCAAAGGGCCATCTTTAACGTTTGGCTTTTGGGGCGCTTTCGCTGTTACTGTCGAGTCTTGTGGCACTTTTTCCTTCGTTTTTCTTCGCCGAGTCACTTCCGCCCAGATGTTGTCGTTGGCCGGTTTTTTAGATGCTCGCGAATCTTGACCAGAAGCGGGGCTAGGTGTGGGTAGCGGCCTTTTTTTTTTTTTTTTTTTTATGTGTTTGTATGTATGTATGTATGTATGTATGTATGTATGTATGTATGTATGTATTTATGTACGTGCGTGATCAATTTTTTCTCCGACAATATCTCGAGAACGAGTAGTTAGATTTTTATGAACTTGGTCTTAATCGACGCACCTCTTTCAGACTAGGACCTGATTAGATTTTGACTGTGATTGATTAAATAGTTTTTAAATAATTTGAAAAACCAAATTCACAAAAATGAAATAAAAATGGTGTTATCTTCGCAAAGGATAAACGGATTTGCATTAAAATTGATATCTAAAAGTTTTTCGGGTCGCTGATCACATATCTGAAGTCACATTTGCAAAATAAAGATTTCACGTAGTAAATATGTTCGAAACATATTAAAACTTTCAGAGTTTGATGAAAAATGACAAAATTCATGTTCTTTGGGTCGCTGATCACGAATCTCAAATTGGATTTGCGAAATGCATGATGGCAGATTCAAAATTCGTGAAAAAACGCTCGTTTGGCCTCTTGTATCGGAATGTACTAGTTTCGAGCACATATAACGGGAAATTCAACGGCTGGCTCTCAGTCAGCCCAAATCCGCTTGTTTTTTTTTTTTTTTGTTACGTATTAGGCATTGTGGTATGGGCCAACTCTGTGTAAGCCCCCCAGATGGTGCTTATAATCGTTGAACGCGATTGTGTGAACTTGCGGCACCGCTTGGCACGTTTGCTCACTTTGATGACGTTGATGTGTTTCGTTTCGTCCTTACCCGTGGTGGTGACTGTGTATAGTTTTACTTGTATCTCGATGAACTCGGCCATAATTTTTCCATTGTTCTCATCCTTCATCAGACCCAGAGGTGTGAAATGCTCGGGACAAAGATGTAAATCTTTATGATCCTTGTGAAGCTCTATAGGATATTCTAAATCCACGTCCGGGATGTAACCGATTGGTAAATCGTCCGGGTGAGTTGATATATCGATGGGATTAGGCCCACACTCGAACGAACCGATTTGTAAATGTCCACTCATAACCGCACCGTATAGATTTTTTCTGTCAAAATACATGAGATATGATTCCACCTTACTGTTAGAGATATAATTCTGCAATGAGTAAAAGTTCAGATTCTGTTGTCGGATGTACGAGAATGGGTTGGTTGTGGGATTTTGAAGGTGGAAACTCGGAGCACTCCGATAAACGACGCTCACAGTTTTATAACAGAAATAAATACCATGAAGACGATTTATCTTGACCTTGATGACTTGTTGATTAATGTTATTCTTGGATATGAAGGTCACAACTCAAAACACTTTTTTATAGTGTTAACGTTTTAGCCCTGATGGGGGCCCTCCTCAGAACCAATTTATTTAAACATCTGTCACGAACAAAAATAATAAAATAATGTACAACTCCGTTATAACAAAATTAAACATAAGTGGTTTAGATAATAAGCAAGGATGTTTATGCAGATATAAATGAGAGGAATTACCTAGTGTGGGATGACACTTTCAATTACAGCAGACAGAGAACACTCTTAAGTAGTGAAAGCGTGTTGGTAAATAAACAATAAATAGAAGCAATAAAAAACAAAAACCGAAACACACTGCGATCGCGATACGTAGTTCCCAAGACTTCATCCTTGTAGTTAATTTGATAAAATAAAACACACAGCCGTTAAAGGTTTAAATCAAGAGCACGTTTGCACATGTGAAACGTCAAGTGTGTAGTGGGGGGAGATCGATATCGATAGTTATCAGAGCAAACGCAGAGTCAACGGGTTAAAAGGAAACCAAAATTGGGTGTTGGGCCACCAAGGATGATATTTTTGTCAGCGTGAATGAGAGAAGGGGTGTTGATGAACTTTTTCATGGCGTTGGTAAAATCTTGGCGGGCCGTATTGCGGCAATCAGAAAGAATGAAGGAAATCTTTGATTCGAAATCAGAGATAAGTTTGTTGGTTGGGATGCGGTGAGGCTTAAAAGGAATGCCATATTTGGGTCCCATTTTTAGAACGTCAGTAACATTGACAGGAATTTCCGTATTGCTGAGGTTCACAATCCATTTTTCAAAGGTCGAGTCAATTGGATTAGTAGTGGGACGTTTTTTGTTATTAATAAGATTAGCTAACTTGTTGATGTTAGACGCCCTGTGAGCATTGAAAGCCGGTTCCAATTTCAGGTGTTGTGTGTCGAAAAATTTTTTTGACACTTCAACAGGTAATTCTATTAAAATATCGTTCTCAAGCGACAGCAAAATATTTTGATATTTGATGATGGCCGCGTGAGCGTCACTAATCTCGAGATTGTGTAACGACCTTTGAAATTTGTGTACATTATATTGGTAAACAGTTCGCGACTTAGACATTTTAAAACTAATACCGTTCGAGATAAGCTTAGGGAATTTTAAATGGGTAGGTAAAATCGATCGTTTCTTGCAGCTTGCAGACTCAGATATGGTGGCCCAACACCCAATTTTGGTTTCCTTTTAACCCGTTGACTCTGCGTTTGCTCTGATAACTATCGATATCGATCTCCCCCCACTACACACTTGACGTTTCACATGTGCAAACGTGCTCTTGATTTAAACCTATAACGGCTGTGTGTTTTATTTTATCAAATTAACTACAAGGATGAAGTCTTGGGAACTACGTATCGCGATCGCAGTGTGTTTCGGTTTTTGTTTTTTATTGCTTCTATTTATTGTTTATTTACCAACACGCTTTCACTACTTAAGAGTGTTCTCTGTCTGCTGTAATTGAAAGTGTCATCCCACACTAGGTAATTCCTCTCATTTATATCTGCATAAGCATCCTTGCTTATTATCTAAACCACTTATGTTTAATTTTGTTATAACGGAGTTGTACATTATTTTATTATTTTTGTTCGTGACAGATGTTTAAATAAATTGGTTCTGAGGAGGGCCCCCATCAGGGCTAAAACGTTAACACTATAAAAAAGTGTTTTGAGTTGTGACCTTCATATCCAAGAATAACATTAATCAGAAATAAACATCAATCAGTACTTCCTTGAGACGACGATACACTTAATAACGCTTAAAGAAAACACACGGTTACACTCGCACAATTACAGATCATGGACGATTACGTATTTACGTATTTACGCGAAAGAGTACCGCTCGCGCCGAAGCACCGGACGAGAGAGCCCGAGTCCCCGAAAGTCTCCTCTCAGGTCGTGTCACGAGCGCGTCACTCCCACTTATGTGCCTGACTGCCTACGGCCTCTAACATTACTAAGATCAAAATCTTTTTCCATAAACCTATTATTGGCTCGAGCGTGTCGATTAGAACAATGTGCTACACCGCCTCGAAAGCTCCCTTCAATAAATAACACCATTTCAGGGTCGTCGAAAAGTTGTAAATTTACTCTAGTATGTTGGGGCATCGCATCAAAAGCAAGCCCCGGCGCTGTGTAGTAGTGCAACGGATCTGAATCGTATGTTTTGAAGCAGGTGGCTCGGAAATTTTGAAAAATATTGGCAAGCAAAAGAACATCAGTCTTTAAATATAAATCTGAATAGCCCCCCAATAGTCCCTAAATGGAATTCCCCCCAAACATTTTTAGCGTGTTCGTAATCGGCGTCTGAAATATTTGCATCACAGAGGTGTGAGTAGAAATACTTCTTTGCAGGTCATCGCGTTCCATCGAGTTTCCCACAACAATCGACGTATTCATAGGGAAAAACACCTTTTGCGGGTCATCAAACTAAACTGTGTGGAACTATTATAAAATTTACGCGTTATGCGTTTATCTGCATCATTCAAATATGAGTAAAGTATATCGCTGCTGCTAGCCATAAATCGAAACGTAACGATGAATCTCAAACACATCATTGTCCCATCAACACGTTTCGTGAAGGATATATATTTTTCCCTATTCATGGATTGCAAATGTAATTTTACAGGGAAAAAGTTGTTGCGAGGGATTTTATTAAAAAATGAGTGTTTTGCATAGATCGAAGCACCTCTGTGCTTGTTTGTTGTTTGTCAACATAATCTCCTAATAGTGGAACAAACGATGGGCAGACTCAGTAAAATTGCCCTACTTAAATAATTCTATGAATCATAAGTTCAGTAGCATTTTTAATCAAGATTCATTCCGTTTGGGTGTATTTTTAGGCACACCGATGATGACTTTTCGCGTGAATTGTTCTGCACCGGTCCAAATCCACCAAGTCACTTTCAACTGATCCGCAGCGAGCCTGGAGCACTTCAGATAACCTGGGAGCCCCCGAACGTCCCGAACGGTAAACTGACAGCCTCGCGCAACTCCTCAGTAATGGAGACTATTTCGTTGGAATGATTGGTATCGCCTGCAGCCTGCAACGCCATAAGTAGTCGGAGACGATCTACAATTTCATTTGGATCATCCCAGTAGATGTAATCAACATGCTTGCTCTTCCTTTCGCGCAATCTTATAGTCGGGTGAGCCTTTACCTGATTTTTTCGGTGAGCGAACGTGTTGTGCAATGAAATTTCTATACTTGGCGCTTTTTAAATCGTCTCGAAGACTTAAACGAGTTTTTACTTTTGTGAGTACTTTATAGAATGTATATGATAATGGGGATCATATTGAAGAATAAAATTCATAGTTATTCATCGTGTATTTTACAGCAAATAAAATTTATAATGTTTTCACATTTTCCCACCAGATAAATTTATATGAAAAGAACAGATAGAACTTATAAAGATATATGCATAGTTGTATCAAATTCTATTTTTTTGGATATGTGAATAATTTCATTTCGAATTCTATGTATTGTAACGTGGCGTTTCAGAGTCGCCCGTCACAAAGGCACACAACCATTATTATTTCTAGGTTATGCGTCCCCAGCAGGGTACTACAACCGAACTCGATACAAAATAGGCAATAACTACCTTTAACTAATTCTTTCTTTGTAAATTCTTTATTTCGCGTTTCCGCCCAAGCTAATGAGGTACTTGGACGACAACGATCCCGACCACCGAGGGACCGATATCTACCGTTTGCAGCTCTCGACGAATTCGCCTACCGACGGTCTAACCAGACTATACTGGCTACCTTGGTGCACCTTTATATACACCTGGGATAGCATCCACCCGAACCTTCCGTATCGCCTCGACTGCCGGTGAAGAGGGAGATAAAAATCCTCCCGGCGGCCGAGGGCACCGTTCCTCGAAGAGGAACCAGCCGCCCGCTCTATCGGATGCCGTAAGGATGGCGTGAAGGGCAGACCGTAGCCTGCCATCTTCCGACTTACCGGCCTGGTGCCGGACCGACCCCAAACCACTACGTCCAGGTTGATGAAGCCATCGTTCCGAGGATCGACGCAGCCTTCCTGTCGGTAAGGACTAATTGTGTGGGTCGTGGTCCACGATTTAGCTAGCCGTGTGACTGCACGACCTCGAGTATAGGCAGCTAGCTACTGCCTGTACAAAAGCCGGTGGAAGTGAACAATGAGGCGTCACTCTCCACTCGGTAACTTTGGCCGAGAGGCACCCTGTGTATGCCTCTGTTAAAGAAGTCCCCGATGATAGGCAACCTGGACCGTAAACCGAAGCAACTACAAAATCGTACGAGTTGGTGTCAATGACGAAATCACGAGCAGCACATTACGCCACATCTAGCGGTAATCTTCGAAAACGCATGACCACACTGTAACTAATATTGGCCACAGGGGGATGGCCCATTTGCGGTAGGGGTCAACCAACCAATCAAAGGGAAGAAGAATCACCTCACGACAACGGCGAGATCGGCGAGCCGAACTCCGACCTCCTTCTATTCTACGCTTGATCTGCTGGGTGACAGCTTGGTATTCCTTCATCCTCCCGATCCAAGCTATCGATAGCTTTCCTCTTACCGCTACCGTTTCTCTATCGTTGATTGTCCCGCTACCGTTCTATCGTTTGTTCTATCGTAAGATTTATCCTATAAACTCGTTTCATCCTTTTCCCTTCCTTCTCAGTTTTGCTAATGTTAAGTATAATTAAAAATAGAGTCAGTTTGTGTGCCTGAAGTCACCAACCAAGGTAAGGCTTCTGCCTCTGTATTGTATCGTTACGAAGTTGCTCGTAATTGGTATTCTTTCTTATGGTATTCATCGACTTTGTGTGAATCATGGTCCACGGCTTAAAGTTGCAGTAAGCCGCCGTGTGACTGCATGATTTCGGTCCTTAATATTATATTTATCGTTTCTTGGTTGCATCATGCGATGCCAGTTTTCTGTGAATCATGGTCCACGGCTTAGAGTTGCAGTAAGCCGCCGTGCGATTGCCTGATTTCAGTAATTAATTATTTTTGTGTCTGAGCGACCTCGTAACTGCCGAATAATTATTTCTTTGTATTTATGATTTTTCTGATTATTTGTGAATTACTGTTAGCCTGCTTCTGTACTTTCTATCGTATTGTGAGCCCTATTGGCTTTACATTTTATTTCGTACTCTTTTGTAATAGTAGTGTGCTTCATATTTTGTTTCTGTTATTGTTTATTATATTTTTACTTATTTTTGTGCTTATTGTATCATATATCGAGTTCCTTGGAGTACAACCGATCGTAGAATCAGCCCCTAGATATTACCGCACTTTTTTTATTGTGATTGGCAATTTTATATTATTTTTGCATGTTATTCATTTCTCTGTACCTCGTTAAATTAAGTTCTGCGAATTATTCTTTTGTACTGCGGTGTATTTAGTGTATTTCTTTATTTTGTAAACTCTTCGAAATTCTCACTCTCTCATAATTTTGTATTTCGTATTCTCTCAAAAGTTATGTTTAGGAATTCATTGTTTAATTTCTCAGGTCCGTAATGATTATAAATTATTGATTTTACCGTTTATGAATAATTCTACCGAATGTTATCTAGTCGATCGTTTACACTACCGATCTTGTAAATTGTTAACGAATATCAATCTCTCGTACTGGTTATAGTCTCTAGTCAATTCGTCGTATTATCTACCGAACTATCGTTACGTTGTTTTTTATCGATGGCAGTAAAGTTCTCTCGTTTTTAATTGACAGAATAATAATTTTCGTAGCGTCATTTGCACCTTGGGTAAGATCACGCCGCCCAGTGACGTGTAGTTTCAAGTAAATTCTTGCATTATATCGCATCTCCCGACCTACGTTCATTTTTCTCTGCTAACTGCCGTCTCTCGTATTTCGTTATTTTCTTTAATTCTGTAATTACTGTTAGCTGCCTTGAATACCGCCACTCTACCGGGTTGTACGTGTGCGTACCTGAGCCTAGTCAGCCATACAACGGGTTCTCTATTCATTTTTCGTACGGTTTTGTGTTATTTTTATTGATTTGTATTATCGTTTGAAAATCGACGCTAACGCGTCTGGCGCCCAACATAATTGATTTTGTTATAGTTTGATACTGTGAATAAGTAGAGAATCGCGCGAAAGTGTCAACGGTAAGTCCTCATCCGAGGGTAACAGAATTTAGCGTTACAGTATAAACTGGTGTATAATTGCAATAAATTGTATTTCCTGGATATGTGAATCATTATATTGAATATTTCATTTCAATTCTATGTGTAAACTATAATATAACTGTAATGAATTCTACTGGTATTTTTGTGCATATTGCAAGCATTTTTTAGACAGACGGTTGCATTCCAGATAGTCTTTTACTAGAGGATTCGACCCATCCACTACATCGCCATCGGGTCCTGGTGTATAATGCAGGAGGCATCTGCGGCAGCTGGCAATCTTATCATCCATTTTCATTACCTCAGACAGTTAATCCCATACATCATTGATCGTGTTTGATGCAAACGTGTTCATGAATTCTTTTGGTAAAAAAGATATATCCTCAGACATCATTGCCCTCAAACCGTCCAATTCTTTGTACAGACGGAAGGATTTCTCGAGGAAGCTGGTACACTCCTTCAAATACCAACTCCTTAGTCGCTGCACATTTTCAAAGGCGCAGTTGTATGCCGGGATGTATTCAGGATAGTCATCATACCAACTCGAGCCTGGCGCTGCTACTTGCTGGAGGTTATTCGTTGGGAAGTATCCATGGTTCAAGTTATGCAGGATGCCGCTTCCATATGCCTCAATTTTTCCAGTGCAGGGGGTGTGATGTGCAAATCTTTCATATTTATAACCCATCGTTGTACCATTGATGATCTCCGTTAACCACGCTTTCTTCTCCTCCCCTTTGACGTATACGTAACCCGCATTTCTCAAAATTTTTCTAACAATCTTCGGTACATCCTCGTGAGATTTATTGCCAGCATTCCATGATATTCCGTGGTGGTCGTGTGTCAACCAGACATTAGTAGCTCCACATTCAAGTGGTAAGCTCGCCAAACCATAGGGTGCACAGTGCGGCCAAAGGCCCCTTTATGCGGCCAAAAGTAAAAAAAAAAAGTTTTTAGTTGTGGATATTTTGTCATTGGGTTGGCTAAAGGAGTCCACTAGAAGACGGAAAACGTTCATAGTTAGGTCCCTTGCCTCAAATCCCCCCCATAATCTCAGTCTGAATATGGCCTCCGCCCGAACGCTACACGACGGTAAGGAAAGTGCGACTGGCGACGCGTCGGATAAACAGGCGTCAAATTTTTGTTTTTAAAGCGATTTGAACAAAACAAAATGGATTCTACAGCTGAAGGTGAGTAGAATAAGTAAAAAAAATTCCGAATATAAATTCCTGAATAGTACATTGTTAGAAGGGGATATGTAAGGACTATTTTTTGGTTATTTTTCTCGAATTGAATGGATTTGATTGAGTGAATACTTTTTTATCTTACTACATCTTGCTCTCTAAATCATTTGAGGTTTCAGATCAAAGTATCATGTACTAAATAAAATCAATTTTAACTGCCCGTTGCTGCCCGTTCAGTTTTTGTGCACTGTATTACAAAAAAAGAGTCAGATATTCGTTTCAACGACCACAGTAATACATGAAAAACAAAATGAAATAAAGCATAGAATTCAAAAACCAATGTGAAAAACAAAGATAAAAGTGAGCCTTCGAAGGAAAACACATCCATACAGTAAATCAAAAGAATATGAGAAAGAGAGACAGGGTTATACGCAGCTGCGTCATGCTATTGATGATAACAATTTTCGGCAGTATGCAGTAAAATTAGCTAAAGACATTGTACAACAATATCCCCGGTATTATATGCCCACTTTGGTTCACAAACTTTCGATTCATGGCCCCGAAATAATGAAACATTCGGTTTTACCGATCGGTCAAATGTCCGAAGATGCGCAAGAAGCCTGTAATGAATTTTTTAAGATCTACCGCATGAATTTCGCAAGAAAACATTATCGTCAAAAAACGTTGGAGGATGTTTTCAAACGATTTTTGATTGCGTCTGATCCACAAATCTCCAGCTGTCGGAGATTACCCATGAAACCAATGAAATCTTTATCTGAAGACTATATCAATTTGTTAGCTCCTCCAACTGTGAATAATCAAACGGAACTACAATATTATATGACAGTTCTTCGGCCTCAGAAACCGATACAGATATAGAAAATTGCAACTGTGACGAGATTGGCAATGCAAATTTTTTCATGTAATATTATTTTCTACACCTAAGTTTTAAATATTTTATCCATTACGCTTCTGAACTCTTCATATGTAATGTGAGTTACCATGGTAAATTTCAATAAAAATATAATAATTTTTTCAGAATTTTTTTCCTGTATAACATCGCCATATTGCACCCCGCCATTTTTAATTTGTTCGTTCTCAATTACATACCCTAACAATCTCAAAACAAAGACTTTTAATCAATCGCCCAATTCATTTAATTTTTTATAAGTTTTTTCGTATGATATGACGCTATACTAGGTCGGTCATCTTGAATTTGATAATTCTGATGATGAATTCATAATCAGCGACCCCAAAAACCCCCACATACCAATTTGTGGATCGTTCTCCACATTTTTCGACTTTTGGCCGCATAAAGGGGCCTTTGGCCGCACTGTGGGGTGGCTTGAAAATGATGTAATCCAGACCCGACCCGTTTACGTTGATGACTTTAGCTTTCTCCGGTACAAACTTCACGTTGCCTATAAAACATTGCCTATAAAACATTGCACGTCTAGGATCATCGCCATATTGAGGAGTGGGAATGTTGCGCTCGATTTTACCGACAGACAGCAGGCAGAAGACTGACTATTCTGTCTCCAGCACACCCGCTATTATCCCCTCGCGGATGAATTTTGTAGAAGTAGAAGGGATCGCATAGATCATTTACGGTTCATAACTGCATGAAAATTCAAACTTGTTGAATTCCCCACCAAGGTATTTCATTTGCAGGCGATTTTCCTCGGCCATGTTACACATTTCAGCCAACTGATCGGAATCTTCTTGTAGAACCCTCGTGATTCTCTGTGGTAATAAGACGTTGTATTCACCTTCAATCGTCGCCAGAACACGTACCGCAAATTTCGTTTTGACCAGTCGTAACCCTGTGACGTCATAAACCTCCCCAATTTCAAGTTCCGTCATCTTCTTGGTTGGCAGATTCTCCAGGCGGCTGACGTGGTTAACTTTTGTCAGATCCATTGCGTTACAATCAGAGTTTCTTTTTTTTCACAAGTAAAAACAGTTCACGACACTAAGAGACGATGAGAATGGAGTCAATATCGGAATAGGCTCACGTTTTATATACCACCGACCCCCACTACAATTTTCCATCGGATGCGTTGAGCTAATATATGCCGATAGATCGCAGGAATTTGGGTATGACGGTGAGGGGTCCAAGCTTTGTACCCTTTCCACTATCAAAGAATAAAAAATTTTTATGGCGAACAGGTCTGAGCCTGCACACCCCAACCCTAATTAGCGTTGGGCAGGTGATGGGGAAAAAATTTCACGATATATTCAAAAGCATTTAATCGCTATTTTAAAACATTTTATTTTACCCCCCACTACCACCTCCGCCCAATAAAAACACCCTATTCCACAGGTCTCGACCTGCATTTCTCGAGAAAAATTTTTTTACAATCCATTACTGACCGTAGTAGCATAGTGCGTAGCGTGCGAGACTACGGAACGGGAGGACCTGCGTTCAAATCCTCAGCTTTTCAAGGAGGGCCCGAGTGGCGGTTCGCAAAAATTGTAAGACGGGTCACACCGTTCAGGCGCTGAATTGGTAGGTTGAGGTTTGAACTCGGTCCGGTTACACCTCGGCAAGTTTTCTGCAAATCGCCCCCCCCCCCCCCCCTTCCCACCCTTCCCTTGTCCCCCTTGTGCAAATGCGGGTGTTTTTATTGAACATCTCAAGACAGCTGCAGACGCATAATGATGGTCACTAATCCATCTCTTCCCTTGCCCCGAACAGGTCTACATAGACATCTGGGTACATACCCTAACCGGTATGGCGGTAACTGACAATAAAAAATCAAATAAAATAAACAAATTGTCAAAGCATCCAACCGTTATTTTTTGAAACGTTCACCCACTCACATGATAAATAAAACAGTTAGCATCTTGCAGCGAGCATTGGCAACATCACGCAGAGTTCATCAATGGAATATCGATTGATCGATAATGCGACAAACCTGCGGCAACACCCAGTAACATCAACTGTCGGTAAGATCAGAGATAATAATTCCGTGGGTAAAATGTCTGCCATCTGACGATGAAAAATTTGAATTGTTCGCTCATCCGACGATGAAAAAATCAAAATGGCTGCTCATCTAATTAAGCAAGAATCAAAATGGCCGCTCATCTGAGTAAGCAAAAATCGAAATGGCTGCTTATCCGACCAAGCAAATAATTTATTGTAACTTCGTGTTTCGGTAAAGTCGAGCACAAGTACTGGTGTCGACATCTATGTTAACAGCTGGTAACAATATCGTGGGCAAGGCTTACCATCGCGGTGGTAACATACCGACTGTCGGTAAGGACGGAATCAGGGCTACTCTGCTGATACACCGTCATTCTTTGATTAGAACTCTTGTATCGCTACTACTTACCCTCTTTTTGAAACTGTTGAAATTTAGCTGTTAACGATTTTGAGATTTCAATTGTGGTCAAAATTCGTGTATTCTGTCCGATTGTTGAGGCGTCGTTTCGTCAGACTTCATTTAAAAGTCTGGTACCTTGCGTTCCAAATTTAATTTACTTATGAATCTGTTTCGGTAAAGATATTTTATATAAATTCTTAAGCGCTGTCTCCGTGATTTTTATTAATTTCAAGCACTTTTCGGAATCAATATTTGTTTTTTCTTCTTTCGATCGCACACACTTTGCAAAGCTATAGTTGCAAGGATTGCTTCAGAATGTCTGCTCTACGCTGGCACGGTCCGTTTCATGGGTAAACATAAGCGTGACTCACACTTTGCCGAAAATTCGCGACCAACCGTATGCAATATTCATTGTCGAAAACAATTTCAAGATATTTCTCAAACGAACCTGCAGCTCGTGTAACATGGTAGGACAGGAACGAGGCGAAGAAGTCTCACACGCCTCACTCACGCGAGAGCTGTGATAGTGAACTAATCGCAAGAGTGATAAACGAAAGTGTAGTGGCATTAGTAGATATCGTTCTCTAAGAGCGTTATGAGGATGTTTTACTTTGCCTACGGTGTTAGTTCCACGATTTCAAGGTCTTTACACTAGTGCAGTAGAGCAGAGTGAGACAGAAATATTATGCAAATGTAACCAACGAGTGTCAACCACCTCGTGATTTTTTATAGGTTGAATTGTGAACCCCAAACACATGAGGAAGCTGTACGAAGAGTGGGGTGCCCCATACGTCTGATGAAAATTATTTGCAGTCGAATCATCGCAGCGTTCAGGTGGTCGATTGAAATCAGTGCAGTTATAAAGTCTTTACGTTTCTTGTGCAACTTGGGATTTTAGTTGAGTCGACAGAAATAATTCACTGTGTGTGTGTGTGTGTGTTTTTTCAGATTCTTTAAATGGATAAAAAAACATTTACTGAATATCGATATCGGTCAGTTGTACCAGAATATCATAATTTTTCCCCAAGGTTTTGTGATAAACAATCAAGACTTCAGACATACGTCTGACTTATTTTTTTTCCCAGAAAATGGAGTATGTTCGTATGAGACACAATATTATAATTCCGCCGGAGTGAGCTGTTCACTTACCAGCGGATTTCTTGATGATGAGGTCCGTTCGTATGGCTATGGCAATGTATAGACATAATGGTGGTGACGAAAACATCATCGTGTATCAAGCTAGCGTTTGGATGAAACTTTGTCGTGATCAATATAGACATTGGATGTTTCAAAAAGTGTAAGGTAAAGTTATAATCTATTCAATCAATTTTTTCAAGTATCTGGTAATACAATAATTTCATGAAATTTTACAAAAATTCTAACATAAATTTGTTTTTTCCTAATTATTTGGCGGTACGACAGTTTCAAACTTGTTATAAGAAAATTGAATTTTTTCATTTCTTCACTTCTAACCGAAAACTTACATACTTCCAAGCTTTTTACATCACTGAAACTGAATTCTCAGTTTGTTTTATGTGTCAGATCACTCTAATGGATCTACGGACAACCTGGACAAGAAATCGGAAGGATTCTTATACTATAATTAAATAAAATCAAACAAATTTCTTTTTTGTAATAATGATAATAAATATGTTTTTGACCACTTACATCACTTGCATAATTTTTTTTAAAGCTGAATTATAATTCTTTCTTATATACATATACTAAGAACAAAGATGATAATTAGATTTTATTTGATGAAACTTATTTGAGAGTCGACGCATCCGCAAATTCCACTTGGTTATACTGACCACCCAGGTATCGCACGAGCAGTCGATCCTCCTAGGTAGCCTGCGCCATGTTCCGGAAGAGAACTTCGTCCTCGCAAAGGACTTTCGCAATCCGTGATGAGAGAAACACGCTGAACGTACCATCGATGTCGACAGCCACCCGTTGTCCGAACCTTGTTTGTACTCTCTTAATGCTTGTAATTTTTTAACATCTGTAAGTCTGCCAGCTTTCTCGTCGGTAGAAATTCCTCCAGTTTACCAATTTTATTGAGTTTGGTAAGATCCATTTTTTGGACAGGTTTTTTTGACTTTGTTCCTTATCTCTTTACTAAAGTTCATATAATCTGACTTTTCAATCACTTTGTCGAGTTGAGATTTTTGATCAATAATATTTTTCAATTCTTCGATATTTTTCAAAAATATGTCAATTCACTGTCGTAGTTCTCTTTGTTTCGAAGTTTACTTCATTCGTGGAGATGTAAGACTAACGTTCTGGCGTGAAATTTTGACTTTTATAGCCGCATTTCTCCCATCAAGCATACAATCCTTCAGAAACTTCTAAAAGATTTGTAAACTACAGACAAAATGGCTACAGAATCTTCCAGAATTCAACGTTGCATCGAAACCCTTTGATTACAGGCCGCTCAACATCAAGTCGAAACTCGTCGGACGATTCCGAGAATTGTTTGTCGACCTAGAATTCGTTCAAGGCCAAAGCGGGGCTTTCTCACGGCTACAAAACCTTCCAGAATTCAACGTCGCATCAAAATCCTTTGACTGTGGGCCACTCAACGTCAAGTCCAAACTTGGCGTACGATTCCAAGAATTGTTTGTCGGCCTAAATTCGTTCAGAATCGTTGCATGAGCCTCCGAACGTCGTACCTCGCTCTTGAAACCTCTCGATCGTCGGAGAACCTTCCCAAACCTTCTGGAAGCTCTCAAAGCCTGACAAGTGCGAGGATTCTCGGTCGAACGTCCGAGGATTCACGGGGAGTGCTCAAACGCCCGAGGATTCACGGAATGTGCGCTCGGTAATGTAGTTACTCGATCCCGCTCAATGAGCATGATAACCGAGAACGCTATTTATCTGGTAAAGATAAGACCAACAGTAACTGATAGCTAACTTCAAGCACTTGTTACCGACGAAGAACGCCCGAGGGATAAAAACTTCGGCAATTTCGGGGATTTCTTACCAACGACCACGGTCATTTCGGATATTTTTTTCACCGACGATCGGTCGGTAGAGCACATTTTATCTTACGAGGGGTGGGGGTAGCCTTCAAGGGTTTGCATCTGGGCAAGCTTGCCGGTACAGAACGTATTTCTACGCAGAACCGGCATAGCTATACTACTTATCACTTCCAGTTGTAAATCCAACTTTACTTTGTATATTGCTTGTTCATTCGAATCTTAAAATAGGACATTTAAGAAATATAGTTTGCAATTTGTAGGTAAAAGCTTGGAAGACTTGCGCTAATTGCTAGATTCAGGTGAAAATGTCTTACCTAAGGACAAGCATTCTAACGTTGTTTACGAGATCGTTTGCAAAGCTTGTAAAAAGTTTTGAATTGGTCAAACTAGTAGACACCTTGCTGTTGGGTGAAATAAATATAAAAATGATATCAATAATATCAAAGACCACAAAGTCCATTTCATGGCTTCAACAAAATACGTAGTACAGTTTGAACACGCGTTTGATTATGACAATATTATAATCGCAATGTGTAACATTGCAAGTCATACCGACGCAGTCAACTTGCGACAGATGTAGATAAACTCACTGATACTTATGTCAACTATTGAAGGATGCTTGTCCGTAGGATAAGTTACCGACGGTTTTTGTTTACTGATTGTATGATCGTTGTTTCCGTTCTTAAGTTGCTGAGACCTTGTTCTTCTTCATCCTCGTTCTCTTATCACGAAGATCGTTACTGAGATCGCAGACTAAACAGCCGCTTACTGAGTTCTTGATTGTTTTTCTTAACTTCAAAATAACCTGAATGAAGTGTTGGGAACGGAGAAAAAAGAAAGGTGCTTGTGAGGGACTTGGTTAATTTATAATGATTTGACTGTGCACTCATTTGGTCAATCTTTAACCGTTTCAAGTTTTTATATAAGGTTAGCTCCCCTTTCAATCATGGTTGTCTGTTCTCCATTATAATATACTCTTTATTTAACTTCACAAACAATGTTCAGTAAGATGAAGTAGAATCTGGATTTCACTCCTGGTGATGTGTCGTTAAACTGTGAAGAAAAAAAAAAATACAAACAAAAAATGATCCGATGGTGGATGATGAACGAATCTTACGCACATGGTCTGTAATTGAGAAAGTGAGTACCTTAATTGAATTGCGTAGATTATTTGAAATAGGTGTTGTCAACGTGCTTGAAAATTCTCTTCATGTCAATTTGCATATAAGAAAGAAATTTGTCTTGAAGAGGGACGAGATTGTCATTGAAACATTGACACTAAAAATAATGTGACGTTGTTGTATCGCTCTACAATTCCAAGACCCTCATGTACATAAACTACGAGGTCGAAACGAATCCCACCTATTTTCTACATATGTGTCTTTCAAACAATGAAATCAATTTCAATCTATAGTTGGTCTTCAAAACATTCTGAGTGACCGTATAAATGTCAATGAATACAGTATATAAATTCCAAGACGGAGTATTTTTATAGTTCGTCAGAAAAACCTACAAAAAAAAGTAGAAAAATACAGCTGTCGCACAGTAGTACTTCCTTAAGATTCCTAACAATGGACGAATCCACAATTTTAACGTGATTAGTCTGAACAATTACTTCTTGCATACCTGCAAATCTTCTTCTGTGATAGTTTTTTATGTAATCGAATTCAGCGACTTTTTCATCGGGCGCCGGAAGTGGATTGTAAGGATTCCCTGAATGTACCGCAGCGTGTGCAATGTAGAGAAACAAAGGCTGCGTAGTATTGTGAAGATTAATGACGGAAACAGCTTCTTTGGTGAAGACATCTGTTGAATACTGTCCGTGTAAGTCCCATGCTGGTTGCATTCCACGTCTCATGTCAAGACCCCAATAACCCTATATGCAACAGTGAATACATATTTGATTTTATCACATATCACAAGTTTTCTTCGAATCTGGCCATTACGCACATATAATCACCTCTCACAAAAAAAAAAACATTTCACAAAAACGCAGCATCCATAAATATTCTTATAGTTTATCAACAAAGATCGAAATCACCTAATATTGCCATCTACATGCCTGTTGACTCTCAAACTTGACACTAGCTTCCACATCTCTCTGGAATTACCGTACTGCCACACTAGGGTTAGACTGACCTTGAGGGGAGACTTGGGTGAACAAAAAACGTCCCGTATTTTAGAATTCATTTCATTAAAATTTGGAGCGTGCATTTATAGTTTGTAACGTGGCATTTCGGTTAGGCCTGCTCGTTACAACGTACTCCCTGAACCCTGGGCGGAATCCAGGAATGAGGGTTTCGGAAATCGAGTCGCGAAATAATCATAGAGAGCGCCAGAACTGGAGACACGCATCCGGGCTTCGACAGGGACGCAATAGCGAATTACGAACAAGATATTGCAGCCTTTTGTTTTTATTTTTTTTTCGAGTACACCGGCTACAAGCCAGCGACCAACTCCGACGCCGAAGATATTTCGAAGCAAGGAGAAACCACGGAGATCTCGCGGGAAGGATACCGAGGCTGCGGAGTGGGAGAAAACGCAGATCCCTGCAGCGCGGGAATCCAAGGCGGACGCGATTCCCGCTAGCGGCCGGCGCGCCACAGCCTCCCCGCTCACCCCGCCGATGCCCAAGCGAGGCAACCGCGAGAGACCAGCTAGCGACGAGGGAGCACCACCCCGCCCAACCCCAGGACCCCGTAGAGCTGCGCGGAAGACGACATCGCGATCTAGCCTTAAGTTCTACGCCGCGTAGCGACGACAGGTGCGCGCCGAGTTGCGCAATCTCCAAAATCGATGACAGATCGATTGTTGCGCATTCTTAGGGTGATAACGTCACTAAGGATTAGCGTGACGAGATCGGCGTTGCGGCCGATCGGCCATCTGAGATCACTCGAGTTCTGGCGACTAACTGAGATAGTAGTCACGTTGCGAAGTTGCGTTAAGTCAGATTTTTCTTTGGGTTTGCGTGATTGTACGGAAGTGGTAATCGCGAGGAAGGATGAACAGCCATCGTCACGAGGGGGTAGGCGAGTTCGTAAGCTGGATGTGGAGCGGTAAGCGCTGCTAATATTCTCGCGATCGAATTTCGAGAGCAATTGGGCAAGCGAGGGCTTGTCCGAGAAAGGATAGCCGTGTGTAATTTGCGTGTAGAAAAATCCTCGAAATTCGTTTGCCGATTATTTCGTTTGGTGACCGTAGCCTGAGTTGCACGTGTTAACGTAGAGCCACGATTAAGCGACCGAGAAGGTCGAATAGAGTTCCGGGTTGGAGTCGCGGCTAGCTTGCTGTAATTTGAGTGTAACCAAATTCCGTTACACGTCAAATCAGTACAATAAAGTATCATTTCTCGTGTAGGTCGCGAGCCGTCGAAAGGGGAGCGTTCGAATTCGCAAACCACGTCCCGACGTCACGGAGAAAGTTGAGCTCGGGTGCGTGTTAATAAGAATCTTCTTTTGTAGAGGAGAGTCGCGGGTAACGCGACGAGCCCCTTTTTCGTTTGGACTTTTGCATTAGTGGTTAGTGATAAGGTGGCGATTAGCGCCCGTAGGCATAAGCAATTTTTTTTGTTTGATTTATTACCGATCGCGGGCAGCGTGTCGGGTCCAAATTTATTTTTGGTTTTTGTAAGTTAGCGGTTATTATTAAGACAGCGACTAGCGCACGTAGGCCGTGTAGAGGTCTTCTAAATCTATTAAAATTTTTGAAGTTATACTTCTTTAGGCGCGTTATGAAAAACTGATGAGAGTGAAATTTCAGGATGCGCGCGCATCACTGTAACACAAAACTGTAACACAAAATTAACAGGATGAAGTTGCCCACTCAACCGAATTCATGCGCGCGCATCACTGTAACACAAAATTAACAGAATGAAGTTGCCCACTCAACCGAATTCATTAAGTCTCGAAAAAAGCTAAATATTTATCCACATGGTTTTAGTTTTTACAGTCACAACACGTGTTTTATTTTCATACAAGTGCGAATTATATATGTGGCAATAAAATATATTCAGTAGTGATTTAAATTGAATATTTGGATTAATATTATTTACTATTTGTGAATATTAGTGAAAAAATTGTGCTAAAATACTTTTTCAAGTGCTCCAATATAATTGAGGTTAGTTATCCGTATGTATTTATTGATATAAATTAAAATATCATTATTTAATATAATTAATACTAAATATTATTAAATCATCAATGTTGAATATTTATCATTGGTTTTTTTAATATTTACAAAATAAAGAAATGAATTTAAAGAACATTTAATAAAAAGTTCGTGACAAAAATTTAATAGATTATTTAAATATAATGTAAGACATCCGTTATTTGTTTTATTGTTTTTTATTACATACTTCTTTTCTTTATCATTGTGTGACAGAAGATTTTGACATGTTGTGTATTTTTTAATGATGCCAAAGAAGTATAACTTCTCACGCGCGTACATAAGTACACGCACCCATTTTTTTTTTTGTTCTTTCTTTTCTTTTATTTTGTATCATCGCTAACTGGAAATATATTATTTTAATTTGATTATTGCTTTGTGAAATAACGTGTTGGCGTACGTGTGTCGTATTTCTCTCTACCCAAAAATTACCCCTCCCCTCGCCGCGGTACCGAGCTATCGAGTATATGGTCGCGGTATATCGCATTACCGATTTCGAGGCGTGTTGATCACGCCAGGCGCCCAACAAATTTCGCGATATTGTTTTAGGTCCACGATACCTCGCGGACGCTGATTTATTATGCACGCAGTAAGTTCTCGGTCATTTTCTCCGAGTGACCAAGGAGCGGAGAAATCCACGTCACAAGTCTCAAAATTAGAATCAGATCCAAAATTCAGTTCAATAGGTCAAGTAATTCCGAAGTTATGCATTTTTTTCGAAGATTTTTTCAAAACACCGCTTGCGCATTAGGTTTCATCAAAGAAAGTTGAAGTTTTTTTGTAAATAAATTAAACAACATAGACTAAATTTTTTTGCAGGAAATGTTTGATTAAATATTTTTGAGTAACTGGAACTATTACTTCAACAGTTCGAATTTTTGTTTCGCTATAATTTTGAGTATATTATAGTCTGATAAATGAGTTATATTCACCGGAGTTGAAATTTCCTGCGACTATTTCATGATAATATGCCTCAGAATACGAGAATTTCTGCTAAAGGACGAAATGATTGGACGAAACTTAATGCGCCAGGAATTTTTCGAACACCTAAGAACACAGTTCTAAGATGAAAGCGATTGAATGAATTCAGTTTCCTGACTTCCTGAGAAGTATGCATGAAGTATGCACAGAATGAGTTATTTACTGTAGAGATAAGACACTTCGACTTACAATGAAACTGCCTGAGGTGCCCGCTCCCCCCCACCCCCGCCCGATTTGGACCATTTATGGATATGTTATTCTTCGTCGAAATCGAAGCGATACGTATTTTCTTTATCGGCGAAAAAACGGTTTAAAGGGGGTGAAATCAGCCGCCAAAGCTGGGCATCCTCAGTAGTTGTTTCATAGTTTCGCATACTACCAGTTGAAATATTTGAATGACACCAGTTGGAGAATAATTCCTATGACAAATAATGAAAAATACATTTTGGTCGGTTACAACAGGGTTGAATTGTCGAAAATTTAGGGGTTGAAAGTTGAAAAAATTTTATAACTAAAAAACTATTGCTTGAATTGTAGAGAAATTATTGCATTTCGAACAGCAGAAGAAAGTAGGGGACACATGTTTTTGCGTTTTTCGAAATAACGTCACTACGGGGGTGAACTACCATTATACACGAGCAGCCAAATTCCCATTCGAATTGCACTATTTTGCTTCAATTTGTCTTATTTAACATTACAGAGCTCTTTCTGAGCAACAATTTAGCAGCTTCTTCGTTTCAATAAATTTCGGTTGCATTAGTAATAAAAACCACTCCCATAAATTGCTGAACGGTTTCTGGCATAGTTTCTTATACGGTCGTGAAATCTTCCAGAGCCCGGTATTTTAGTAGTTTGTGAGGTTACTAAAATCGATTCCAAACTTACTATTTTAAAATGAACATAGCTAATGCTGTCAACAATCAGAACTTCACTTATTATTTTTTTTCCAAAACATTGAAAGAAATCGGAAAGGTACAATGGAATGGCTTTTATACCATTGATGAAATGAAAGTTATCTTGTGACCCAGAAGCACCAAAACAATTACATTTTGTTTCGGCGAAGTTCTACTTTTATCTACTTGTTGTGACGTATTATGCGAGACATACCAGCACAATCTCTAGAAACTATACAATCAATGCGCATGCGCGAGTTTTATCGGCTGCTCGAGCAGGCTGGCCACTCCGAATTTTAGCAGTGAAACTTTGTTTCTGATGGCGATGAAGTTCATACGAATGTTTGAGGTTGAAATCTCAAACAGTCGAGGTAGTGACTCGGAAAGCATTTGTTATTCAGTCGGAAAGTAGATTCTTCAAAGAACGGTCGAAACTTGATGCTAATGCTCTTTGTAAATTGGCTTTATTCGACTGAAACGAGAAATCTGTTGAAATGTTGGATGCTTGGAAAAAACGCAGCAGGTAGATGGGAACACTTTATTTCATCACTTTTATTATTTCGTACATTAGAAATAACAATGAATTTTTTTTCCATCAACAGGTGATACGGCCAAAATAATTACATCTCTAATATTCTCTGTTATCTGCCTACTTAATTTATCACACGTCCAAAGATTATCGCAACTTTCAAGCGTCAAAGTAAGGTTCTCACTCTCTTGTGATTTCAGGCGATAATATTCAATCTTGTCACTTTTAAAAATGCGGCGTTGAACCAAGCGTTCAAGAAATTCAAATATCTCACTATCTGCAATAGAACTGTGAATCTTTTTTTCTCGAAAATAGTTTAACAAAATTTACCGATAGTCGATAATCAATGCATTTTTTCCGATCAATAAATTATTGCTACTACAATGTTCGATTAAATAAATGAAGGGTACCTAATACTCAAATTGAAAATTCAAGAAACATCACATTTATTGAAATGATTTCTGCACTTCATGTTAGTGCGGTTCGAAACAAAAAAAATCTAATCGGAAGCGTAGAACCCAGGAACGTGGATCATATCCTGTGACACAAGTTAAAAATCAACTTCCTCAACATGCACCTTAACGTCACAATTAGCTTCAAGGACAATCATGTTTTAGAGTAATGTCAGAACATTAATACGAGTATATTGACTTATCGGATTCGAGATTGTGTCTCTTGTTCCATCAAAATAAATAAATATCTAATTTTTAACGAAGTTCATGAAGATTTTTTTCCAGATAATGTAATCCGATACAATATCTTGTTCGTAGTTCTCCGAACATCACCTGGTAACAAGGATATTTGGAAAGAGTCCCTATGTTGCAGAAACCATTATAAAATTCTTGGTTTCCAATTCGTGCCACTGAATAACTTCTGCATTCCAGGTTCCATTTCCAATCTCAGGATGAGATTTTTTTGTTCCAGGCAGAATGCTAACATAAAATGCAGAAATATTAGCAGTAAATGCAGATTCACAAACTTTCAGTCTTAGCGTAGGACCCAGTTAAGAGTGTAAAATTGAATTTGGCTTTGAGCTATAGAGAAATTGCAGGATACCTCTGTGATCCAGACTCGTAATAAAAAAGTTAGCGAGTGATTATTTGCAAGGCAGCGTGTAATAGTAAGTGAATGCATTCTTTACACTTTACTGGGGTTCCACGAGACCGAAGCACGTGTGATAACTGCAACTAGCTAGTGAAATGAGACCGTCGACTAAGATTAACTTTGAAGACATTTTTGACTGTAGTTATTAAAAATTTCTAGATTTGGATAGGTTCAGTTTGCCTAGCAAAATTCAACTCTACAATCTAATGAGGCCTTGAAAGACTATTTATCTGAATTCAATGCCAAAGAGAATGAAAGTCAGCTTCAAAATAAGATACCACATTAAATGGAATAAAATTTGAAAAATAATGCTGGTCAATCACAATGCTTGAATTACAATGGTGCACAGAGCGATTGCTGGGTAGAATGAATTAGCAGCAACGGTTAAGTAACAAACTTATCGCTATTGGCTCGATCAAAGTAAAATGATGGTATATTTAGCTACTATGATCTGTAGTGTATCCCGCTCTTCGATTTGCCTCAACTGATGTCAGAAAGGTGGCAATGGCCTGATGAAATTCACTCAGCACCTTATGTCTGACGGAATAACCAGGTTCAATGGTTGTAATGATTGCACCGCTCGAGAAACCAGGATCCTTGCCGCCTAAACGTTTTGACCATCAGGTAAAACATAATTTTCCTCATGTTAATTAAAGTTCAAACTTCGAGCCTGCTGAAAAAAACGAATTTTATTCATCTTAAACTATTGTAATAGTCAAAGATCACGTAATTAGAAATTTACCTACATGCTTCCATGCCTGACAAATTTAGTCCCACTTTGACAATGAATTATTTCGTACCTGAAAATATTAGAAGCTATTATTATCAGCCAGGATCTTTTGGTATTTTTGGATACAACCAATTTCCAATAAAATGCACAATACATAAATCGTCAATGAGACGCATTTTTAATTTTATGTAAATAAAGAATCTGTTAACAATAAACGTTGTTTTTACTTACCTACCTCTGTTTGTCCAGACTCCCACTTGTTCATGACATTGTCATGCAAATATTGCGCAACGATTATATATGTATTTATATGTTTACTTAAACAGAGAAATTGAATGGTAATTGATAACAACAAATGGTAAAAGGAAGCGTTAACGTTATATTATATTAAATTAGACGTGCGTTACGCCTGGAAGCAGTATTGAGACTGCTCACACGGCCTCTCGCCGGGCTCGGCGACAGTGCACATGAAGTGCATAATCGCGTAATTTGAGCACTGCTGCCGATAAGAAAGCCAAGCGCATAAGGCGGGCTACGCTGCATGATAAATTTTGTACTCATCTAAATGATCCCCGGCATGTTCCTACGAGAGGATATAAACTGTTACATTTCATTAGAAATGTTCCAGCTCCATCACATCCCCCGACGAAGACAAAGGCGCGTCTCTGCGGCTTCTAATTTCTCGTAGGATTCTTTCGTTACGTTTAGCCTGTGTCTCAATCCTGCGTTTTAATTTCCTTCGTTCTACTACTTCCAAAGCAGAGGGATTCCTTTGGCAACAATATCCGGCGAACGCCGAAATATAGGTTGGTATATTAAATTTCCACAGCAAGAGTAGAATAGACAAGACGGATATCGTTCCAGAAACGACAGCTATTGATGGGATCCCTATACCTTTGAAGTTAGCCCATGTATTGTTGACCCGAAGGGTCGCTTCGTTATTCGCGAGGACACTCTCAAGGTCTAAAATGGCTTGTCCTTGATCCTTGAGGGTATCCAAGTTAATCACGTGATGCAATACAATTTCCCGGCCTGTTACAAATTTGTTTAGCGGGGAAATGGTATCTGCATGTATTTCTGTTAATTGAGAAGTCATATGTTCTACGATTAATTTGACTCGCGTTTTCAAAGTTTGAAGTTCGCAGCTCTGATTCGTGGTTATCAGGGATGGCTTGGTGATTTGAATAATAAAAGTCTGCATTGAAGCGCATGTTATGGTTACCTCAATTGGCTTCGAAGGTAAGATTATTTGCGATCCCTGCGTTCTTATGTAAGCAATATCTGTGACGAGAAAACGACTCAGAGTGCATCCTCGTGGTATGGGATCAGTTATTTTCTCACAAAGTTCAATAGTATCGTTGCGATGTCCCACATCGCGGTAATCACCAATGAAATAATCGGTTATCTGTTTCAGTTGAGAAAATGTGACTTCTCTTATAAAATTCTTACGTACTAATTTCAAAGCATATGTTGGGTTAAGCGTTACATAAGTGTGATTTATTCTTACGGGTACCGGGGTATTCTGAATTATTACCCAAGGTTCCTTTTCTAAGTAAGGCACTGTGAGTATATAGATAAGTTTGCCTTTATCTGTGGTTATAGTTAAATCACTTATTTTAATAAACTTCTCGTAATTTTCCTCTTTAATAGGTATTAGTGTCTTTTTGTCATTGGCGTCGAAAGCTTGAAGAGCTGTCATAAGCTCCTTTGGAGTAAAAAGGGTGTTATCGATGATACCATGCCTTCCTAATTGCACGGCAGTCATTACCAGATCGATTAGTCGTTGCAGTTCCTTAATTTCAAATAAACTTAGAGTTATAGCTTCCATGTATTCCTGATAAGCAAGCGTTTCGTTACCTTTTATTTTTAATGATTCTAATTGTCCCCATACAGTTTCCAAAGAGTGTTTAAGTTTGAGCTGATTTGTGTTCAAGATATTAATTTGGACTTGATTGATGTGCAAGGACTTGGTTACAACAAGATTTAGAGTGTCCGTTACATTTTTTAGTGAGGCTAGATTCCCATTAATTATTTCCAAATCATCCGCGTCAGCAGTTCCATAGATTGATTTTTGGATTGTTCCTAAAAAGTTAAACATTCCTCTTTTCGGTCTGATATTTGGCGTGAGATAAGATTTCCTTAGGGGATACATTTCATTTGCCAGGCCCGTCAGGAGGACATGTTTTCCAAATACAGCCTCAGCTTCGCGCGAGGCTTCGTAAGTAACATCGCCCGACGCGAGCGCTTTCGGAGTACTTGTTTTGGTTCCGTGGGATTGAGATTCCCTTAATTTAGAGGGGCGGCGCGTCATTTGAAGAATAGGCGCACCCAAGTCTAAAATGACTCCCAAAATATTCTTGTGTGACGAGGCGCGGGCAAATTCTAAATCTAAAGCGTCCAGGGCGGACTGGGCGAGGGATCGCTGACCAGGGTTCCAATGGTCCAGATAGGTATCCCGTATCGTCTGGAGGCCTCCGAGTTTGTCGTGAATGTCGAGTAATGGTTTGGTGAACCCACTTGCGTCAATGGATTGGAATATCTTTCATCTTTCCTGGTACATGTATACTTTGCCCACTTCCTCCTGGAGTAAAGTCCCATTGATAACTGAGACATCGAAGTAGGCTAGGGACAGACTGCTACACCTATAACAAAAGAAACTAAGACTCTATTCCGTGGAGATCCAATCGTTACCCTGAACCCGTTTTAGTTTAATTCTAGGGACTGGATCGTTTTCCCTTGGTCCGGTGTCGTATTCGTAGTACGGTTTGGTATTATTCAGATGGGTCTTCCAATAAGACGCTGTGGAATCATCCGCGGTTTTCTTGTAAGTGATATTTCCGTTTTGTTCGTTAATCTCGACGACGACGAATGGTCCATTCCAAATCCTTTCCAAGGCGTTCTGTCGCGTATGGTTCTTGATCATTACTTTATCTCCCACTTGATATAAAGGAGTTTGTCGTCGTGTTCCTTGGTCCACTTGTTTTTGGTTTTTCTCTCTGGATTTGGTAAGCCAGACCAGAGCTTTCTCGAACCGTTCCTCCCATTTTCGTATCCACAACATTTTCTTACTAATCACGGTTTCCAATCGGTTTTCGCGGAAACCGTCAGGATTGTTGGCTTCGTGACAGAACATGAGGTTGTGAGGCGTTTCACCTGTTGATTGATGAACGGAAGTGTTATAGGCACGTGCCATTTCTATTAAAACCTTGTCCCAAGTGTGTATTCTCTCTTTGCAGGCAGTTCGAATATAGTCTTTCAAGACACCATGCATTTGTTCTATAGAGCCGTTCGACTGCGGGTGATATGCAGTTGTGGTGATATGTTTGATATTATAGTGTTCGAGAAAGGAATCGGTCAGCTCGTTACAAAACTCCTTTCCCATGTCCGTCAAGATTACTTTGGGGCACCCGAAGTTACCTATCCAGTACTCTGATAGAGCCTTGATAACTTCTGTCGCGGTTTTGTTCGTAAGTGGGGCACATTTAATGAATTTAGTTATTGAATCCTGCATCGTGAGGATATATCGGTGTTTATTCCAAGTTTCGACCAGAGGTCCGACGATATCTATTGAAATTTGATCGTTAGGTTTTTCAGCAAAGGTTTCGCAAAGAATGGCGGGTGATTTCATTTGTATCCTTTCCTTTTTATACATCTGACACGTGGGGCATGCCTGGATAAATGAATTGATATCATTCTCCATACGTGACCATACGGCCGTTTCTTTTACTCGGTCAATTGTTTTTGCTAGGCCAAAGTGTCCATTGATGTCGTTGTGAGCGCTGGCCATGATTTCTTTCTGTTGCTGTTTGTTAGGCACATCCTTTCCTGTCAAGCAAAATGATATGTCTGCACCTGAGTCCTGACGTATCCTCTTGAGATCTTCAATGATCGAATTGGTTTCTTCTTTGGTGGTTTTCTTAGGGTCAATCCAGAAGTATATCTTTTCGTACCTTTTCGGATAAATGTAGTTTCTGAGTTTCTCACGTCTATCAGTCTGATTCTTTGGTATAATCAGGGTGTTGTCAGAGGCATCCTTTTCTTCTAGGGTAATCTTCACCCGTTTGCCGTCCTCCCCTTTTCGATTTCGGTTGGGAACGAGTTTGACGTGAGATTCTGTTCTGCCTGTTGTGAGTGACAATCTCTCGATGTCAATGTGGCGTGCGGCAATATGGTGGACCCACTTGGGATTCCTGTCAATGGATGTGATTTCGTATAGTCCCTTTTCCAATTCGGTGAGTTTTCCGAAGATCTCTTCCTTTGTGCGAAAGACTCTAGATAACTCATCCGCTACTACGTTACTTTTTCCCGGAACATGTTCTATCAGGAATGAGTATTCCTCCAATCTTAGTCTCCAACGCAGCAGGCGTTGACTGGGGTCTACGCAATTTTTCAGCCAAACGAGTGCACGATGATCGGTGCGGATGATGAAGGGTTTATCCGGTGTATTGAGCAAATATACTCTTAGTCTCTTGACGGCCCATACAACAGCAAGCATCTCCTTCTCCGTCGTGCTGTAATTCCTTTCCGCATCATTCAGGGTTCGAGATAAGAAATATATGGGGTGGCCGTCTTGAGATAGTACCGCTCCAATTCCATCGTTTGACGCGTCGGTGGTTACGACGTATTGTTTAGCTGGGTCTGATCTCACAAGTATCGGTGGTGTGACCAACTTTTCTTTCAGGGTTTCGAAGGCTTCTTGGCAGGCTGCTGACCAATCCCATGGGATGTCCTTTCTTGTTAACCTTGTTAATGGTTTCGCTAACATTGAATAGTTTTGTATGAACTTTCGGTAATACCCCGTCAAACCAAGGAAGGATCGAATCGTCTTAACGTTGACTGGAACGGGTAATTGTTGTATCGCTCTGGTCTTTTCCGGATCTGGTTTGCTCCCTTCGTCAGTGATGACATATCCGAGGTATCTCACTTCAGTTTTCATGAAGGCGCACTTCTCTGGCTGGAGTTTCAGGTTACATTGTCTTAAACGCTGAAATACGGTTCTTACATTTCGATGGTGTTCTTCCTCCGTTTCACCAAAAATTATTACGTCATCAATGTAGACGCAACAGATCTTCTGATTCGATCCTCTCAGCGCATCGTTCATCATGCGTTGGAAGGTCGCAGGAGCGTTCTGTAATCCGAAAGGCATTCGTTGGTATTCGAAATGCCCGTCGGGGGTTGAGAAGGCAGTATATTTCTTGGAGTCAGCAGCCATGTTGATCTGGTGGAAACCTGCGGCCATGTCGACAGTAGTAAAGAACTTGGCCCTTCCCATGTGATCGAGTAAATCCTCGATTATTGGTATCGGATAAGAATCCTGAACGGTAAGTTCATTAATCTTCCTGAAATCGATCACAATTCTATACTTGGGCTTTCCGTCGGGGCCCGGTTTTTTGGGTACAACCCAAACTGGCGAGTTGTATGGCGACTCGGATTCCGTTATTATTCCTTGTTTCAACATTTTCTCTACTCCCTCTTTTACAACCTGCTGGTGCAGCTGTGGAGCACGGAAACTTTTCACATTTACAATGCGTTGAGGATCTGACAACTCGATGCGATGTTCAGTCATTGAAGTTCCATTGACCATGTCTTCCTCCTGTAAGGCAAAGATATCGCTGAAATCCTGAAGAATACTCCAAATTTCTTTCTGGTACTCCTCCGGTAGGTGTTTCAAGTCGACAGTATTTTGGAGCGCCTGCTCTCTTTCATCACGTGGTTGTTGCCATACACCCGGGGTTGACATACTCTTTACTCGGTGGACTTGGACGTTCTCCAGTCCGAGCTCGATATCTTCGTCTTCAGCGGTGGTGATGATTCCATAAGCCGTACCATGATTGTTCGTGTGTACAATCTGCACCGGGATATTTTCCATAGGCATTCCGTCTTTATAGACCATGCGTAACATGAGATCGAGATTCTTTTCGTCGGTATCGATGGCAATTTTGTTCACCGAATTTGGTTTAAATCGAATTTTTCGGTCGCTACTAAGGTGGTGTATCTTATTCTTCAGGGTGAGCGTCGAGGCATTCAACTGGAAATCTCGCCTCCTCATAAACGGGTTTCCCATGATTCCATCTTCTCCGTCAGGCAGATAATCGTCTGGTATAATGACGAATTCGTCCTTTAGCCCCATGTGAGTTAGTACAGCAATTTCATTCGCGGAATTTAGCGCTTTGCCAGTCTTAAAGGAAACTTTGCGTTTGATAATTGGACAAATTTGTTCATCCGATGGATAAATAACCTTCCGTTTTATGTGGTTTATTGATGCACCTGTATCGACCATAAGGGCTACTCCTTGCTTTGTTCCTCCAAATTTTATTATAGCGCACTGTAGTAGCCCCTGTGAAACTGAACATACACGGACGCCTGTTGGCACTCGTCCTCTAGTTCGTCCTCCTGTCCCTCTATTTCCTCTTCCTCTGACTGGAGTGCCTCTGACGTGCAATTGACTTGGTCGTTGGGCGGTTTGTCTTTGAGGCTGGCGTTTTGAAAATTTGCGTCTCGCTTACTGCCGTTAGTATTACAGCGTTGGTCGTTCTGTGGTCGGCGCGGAGCGTAACAGTTCCGGCTGTAGTGTCCTTTGGTTCCGCAGTTATGACATACTGCTTGTTGTTCATGGGCGGTCCGATGTGTGTTACAGGTGTGGCATTCACATCTCTGGAGTTCTTTATCTTCATCTTGTTTTGCTTCATCGTGGTGGTGGACAGACGCTGGTGGTCGAGAAGTTGACCTTGGCGAGTTCGTCGAGGTTCTTTGTTGTACCTGGAATCTTCGCGTATCTGATGCGCTGCCTGGCCCGTAAATTTGGGACTTGTTCCAAAACGTGGGTTTCGAGGCTGTGTCGTTACTGTTCATCAGCTGTTGTTGATGCATGCGGAAATTCAATTCCTCGCCTTCGGCTTCTTTCGCGGCCTTCTGGGCTTCTAGTAACTTGAAGTACTGACGGTTTTTGACTTGATGGAATATCCTCGGATTCAGTCCGTACAGATAGTACTGGCACACTCTATTTTCGAGGTCTTGAAGATTAGGATCGATGTTCGCTCGTAGTTGTTGATTCGAGAAGGCAGCTACGAGGTCTTGGTAGATCTGATTGAATTTGAGATTGTAGGCGTCCACAGTGTCGCCCTTTTGGCCTGTTCTGCCAAGCTCCATTTCCAATGTGGTGGCACTTTTCTCGACAATAACGGCTGATCTTATGACTTCGAGTAAAGTTGGGATTGTACGAGGTCTCCTCTGGTTGATGGTCTTCTGAAGAGCTCCTCCTGTCTTGAAGCTGATTACCATGCTCAAAAACGGGAAACGTTGGGTTGGCATAACTACCATATCGGCGGCTTTTACTTGCATGATCCAAGCGTGTACGTCTTCGCCTGCTTTTCCTTCCAGTCTGCAATCAATCATCTTGATGGCTTGAAACGCGGGTAGGAAATCTTGGATCGCATAGGGCTCGTCCGCTGGGCGATTTGGTTCTCCGGGGTATCTTCCGGCAGCATCGGGGCGTAGGCTGACATCATTCAAGTAAGCTTCCGTTCGTGCATACGGGCCTGGGTCTCTTGGATTCCGAGGAGGAAACACGTCTCGGGGTGGCGCAGTTGCCGGTAGTTGAATTCTTGTTTGGTTTCTTCGCGCAAGTTCCTCAATGTTTCTCATTATCTCTTGCTGTTGGCGTAAAGCTTCGGGATCACTCAGCAACTGGGACATACTGAACGTCACAGTGTCCGGACGACGATGTGGTAAAGTAGCAGACATTTTCAAGGCTCTTCGAAGTTCATCTTCTTCTTGCTGTTCTAGACGACAACGCGGGACGTTGTTACAGGTATTGCTACCAGTACCTCGTGGGATTTCGTAATCCGTCGGACCATTAGGCCACTGTGGACTAGGCCTTGGTGTAAGGCGTACGTTCGGCATCCGTGATAAACGTCGGCTTTCCTCGAGAACGCGTTGCAGTGTCGAATCCGTATCCGACAAGATATCATGGTTTACATTGGCTCGCGCGGTGGAGAATCGGTCGTTTTCTAATGAGCGATTTTGGTGAAGGGTCGGTATTGGCATCGCATTTATACCTTGATGGTCTGAATTGGCTGGGGAGCCGACCTCATTGATGCGCGGTGTCGGTGGCAGCAATCGGTTTTGAGCGAGCCCGTATAATGCCGAGTAACGTGGTGGGTTTGTTACGATTGAGGGAGCTATCTGAGTAGGACCTTCCACCTCTGATTCAACGAGACGCGCGGTATCTAGTTGAATTCGCGGTATCGCTCCGGTATGGTTTCCGGGCGGTCTCAAAATATTAGAAACATTCGGATCATCGCTGGTTGTTAAGCGATAATAGTTATTGATTGCTTCTCGATTGGTATGACTATTTGTAAGAGCTTCCTCTTGACGGTTTTCTTCGGTTAATTGGTTATTCAGTTGTTGCATTTCCTGAAACATTTGGTTGGTGACGCTTTCAAGCGTGTCTTCGGGACGCGGAACTGTTTCAGAGTTTCGATTTATTTCTACATTATTGCGACGAATGAAGTCGTGTTCACGGCGTTCTTGATTTCTCAATTGAATAAAACGGGTAACCTCTTCTATAGGCAAATCTTCGCGGCGAGCAAGTTGACGCGCAGTTAACCTCTCTCCGTTTAATTGCTCTAGACCAAGACGGTATCTGCCCATTGCAGTTAAATCATTACGTTCGGTGGCTTCTTGTAGCCTATTCACAAGCTGAGTCATTTGGTTCGTCAAATCCCAAAATCTCTCTTCAAACCGGGATTCAGAAGTGACGGATTGTCCATCTTCTGCAGTCTCAACAATAGTGGGAGGTACTGCCGATCTCCGGTCATTGTTTTCGTTCACGTCCATTGTGAATTTATTTTTTTTTTTAAATTTACCTTGAGTCAAGCTTTGACTTTATTTATTTGAATGATTCAAGTTTGACCATCAAATTCTTAGTTTCGATCACGATTTGTCCTTCGATAAGTTTATGGTGACTCGAGTAAGTAACAAAATGCTTGTACTTACGCTAGGAGTAGCCAAATTGAGGTGTGAAGCATCACACTCGAAGATCGTGGTAGCCGTCGGTACGAGGCTTCGATGTCCTGGAGTCTCTGACAGGCACCGGGGGCAAGAATATAAGAGCGGTTCGAGTCTCGATGTCCTTATTCTCACTTCACTTCACTTAGATGGTTTAAACGCGAAGTTTATTGTATCTAAGGAGTGCAGAATTTTATACTTGCTTCCTTTCCAATAAATACACAAGTTCACTATAGGAATTGTCCAGTGTAGAATCAGGCGGTCTACACTCAGTCCCTGGTTATCAAGCGGTCTACACGCAGTCCTTGATTGTCTACGCAAGGCGGCCTTTCACTCTATCCCTTGCTAGGTACAATTCGTAATAATTACTTATAAACGCGTAGCCGAAGGTTCGCGCGTGAATTTATTGGGCTTACGCACTCACTTCCAAAATTCGTCACTATGATCCGGCCGTTTGATACGCGCGCCGCGTTCGTTGGTTTAAACCGGATCCTGGCAGGATCGCCAAATTTGTCATGCAAATATTGCGCAACGATTATATATGTATTTATATGTTTATTTAAACAGAGAAATTGAATGGTAATTGATAACAACAAATGGTAAAAGGAAGCGTTAACGTTATATTATATTAAATTAGACGTGCGTTACGCCTGGAAGCAGTATTGAGACTGCTCACACGGCCTCTCGCCGGGCTCGGCGACAGTGCACATGAAGTGCATAATCGCGTAATTTGAGCACTGCTGCCGATAAGAAAGCCAAGCGCATAAGGCGGGCTACGCTGCATGATAAATTTTGTACTCATCTAAATGATCCCCGGCATGTTCCTACGAGAGGATATAAACTGTTACATTTCATTATAAATGTTCCAGCTCCATCACAACATTTCACATTGAATTTCAGATTTTTTCTTCTAATAAATAACATCTAATTTCTGTATCATTTAATATTTGCTCTTCCGTTGAATTCTTTGTTGCGTCGGTTGCATATTTTCCGATATTGACCACGGTATTGCTGAACGATACTATTTTTCTTTGACAATTCACGCTATGTAAAAGTAGACAGCGACGTAACCTTAATTCGCGGTTTACGCGCGAGAGATTTACAGCTCTTGTCTCATTTTGTGTACGTTGGCGCCCTGCTCAGCAGACGAAAACGTCGCCGCGGGGCGATTTCACCGACCAATGAGACTGAATTATTTGGCGCATGCGCATTGACTGTATAGTTTCTAGAGATTGTCCTGGTATGATAAAAATGAATCAGTTTTTCTGGTTGACTAGTGCGTAAGAAACATTAGAGGTCAAAAAATTGAAATAGCTTGTCCACACCGCTGTCGCGACTGTTTAAATTCTTACTGGAGGTTCGGACTGCCAATACGCCTCTTGGATAACTCCAGTGGCGCGGCTCGGTGGCAGATTCAGGCAACACGTGGACGTGCGAGTGCGGTCAGCTGTACGGTTTATGTATCAATTCAATCAAAAAGTGCTCTCCCAAATAAACAAAAAATGGGTGGTACGAGGTACTGTTGTCTCGTGGATTGCAAAAATACCCAATCGAAAAATCCATAGTTAACTTTCTATTCGTTTCCGAGACGAAATTGGGAAATTAGCAAGAGAAATAAGTGGATAAAAGCTGTCTGAAGAATGTAAGTAATATTATAACAATTTGATATGAAGAATTAACGTATTGAAAATATACAAACGTCAGATTATCTTTAATGTTTTATTTTTATAATGCACTAGATAACAAGCCGTGGCAGCCGAATAACAACACTCGGATCTGCAGTGCTTATTTTATTGGTGGCAAGCAGTCTAACATAAAGAGATACATCTCCATTTTCCATTCCTGTTTTGCATGTATAGATGCAAAGTTCCTGAAAATATATTTTTTCGCATTATCATTGAACTATTTATTTATCTCATAATTCATACATAACTCTAATTTCAGTTCGTACGGCGGATTATGTACTCTCGTCTGTGGTATTAATTTCGCACGGACGATTCGTTCTCCACTAGCTTCATCATCAGTTTCGACGACCTACTGAACATGATGGCTTTGGAATAGTTTATACCCTATAAATGTTTAATTAATTGATCATCGTATTGTTAGTAATACGATAATCCTAAAAATAAATACCTAGTAAAAATGACAATGAATTTGAAAGAATATCTCATATGTTTCGTGCATTTACTCACCTTTCGACACAGATTTTCCGGGAATGAATTCTGCATGTATATTCTGAAATCCACATTTGATGATAGTGTGGCTCATAATATCACTTTTAATTTCGTATTGCACTAAATAAAACAATAATTCAAAACGTGCCGTGATTTATATGTGAATCATATGTTTACTGGTATGAAAACAACGTCCTCGAGTTCCCGCCGTTGACCGACAGATAGCGTTGCCGTCGTTTCGCCATGATATCCAAGAGGCCTATTCAATAATTGCAATCATTGTATGCTGCCAGCCGTCAGTTCATATTCTGATATCGGCAGTGGTGTGTTTGCATATTTGTGGTTTATATGTAATTGAGAATTTGAAAGTGCATTCATGCTTTTCCATAACGAAGATGAAAATCCATCTTTTCAACGTTATACAGTTACTTGTGACAACATTCCAAGCGATGAATATTGCTCAATCGCTCAGAAGTAATGAGGAAATACAGTTGAAGAATCATTTTGAAAGTATATTGTTAGATGCAATGAAGGAATACACTGGCGTTTAGGTGTAGGAAGAAAGGTTCCTGTACTTTGGAGAACCCTATAAATTTTAGAAATGGAAATAGTTGCAGATAAAGAATGGGCATCTGCAATTTATGGACCAAAATCGCCTCCAGACGCATGCACCAGCAATGACGAAAACTTGTTATACGAATACAAATCAAGAGCAGTTGAAAAATTAACGCTAGATTCAGCTATCAAATTAGCAAAAATAATCGAAAGTGCCAGTGAAGCAGTGGAAAAATTCAACAAAAACGAACAAAACGATGATGAAAAGTACGACTCAAACGAAGAAGTAAACTACAATCAAAGAAAATTCCAGAAGAGGAAAAGAGGGCAAGCAACAAGGCAACATCAACAACATTCCAGAAACAGGAGGTGCGACTGCTGCGGACGTCCCAATCACGAGAAGAGTTCCTGCTGGCACCGACAGAAAATTTGCAACATGTGCGGCAAGAGAGGACATCTAGTTAACGTATGTAACGCGCATAAAAACATGGACAGGTAAAAAACGTGATTGATACCGACATATCGGAGGTCGACGACAGCGAAACGGATTCCGATACTTTCGATGATCTTGCTTGTCATTCGATCCGGTCGTCTGACATACAAACAATTCCTTGTAATACAGTAAGAGTTGATCCTCAATATATTGCAATTAAAATCGAAACGGTAGAACTTGAAATGGAAGTCGATTGCGGATCAGGGGTATCGATAATAAGTGTGCGAGATTACGAAAAGTATTTTCCGAAATTCAAGCTACGCAAAGCGGACATTAATTTATCGTATTATACGGGCGAGTGCTGTGTACCGCGCGGAATGTTGCGAAATGTAAACATAACATACAAAGGATAAAAGAGAAACGGCAATGTATTTATAGTTGAAGGTAAGGGAAACCCGCTGATGGGACGCGATTGGTTGAATGAATTTAAACTATGGCCCTTATGGCGAAACCCCGACGAACAACTCATGAAAATAAACATTTTCAATGAGTAAAGTATGATCAATAAAGCTAGGAGCGAAATCTTCAAAGAGTACGGAGAATTATTCTCTCCCGGTGAAGGCACATATAATAAGGCAAAATTTAAAATTCATTTGAAAACAAATAGCCAACCAATTTTTTGTGAAGCTCGAACCGTTCCTTTTGCAATGAAACAAAAAGTGAGCGAAGAGTTAGATCGGTTAGTCGAGCAGAAAATCATTACACCAATCGAGACTAGTGAATGGAGCACACCGATTGTGCCAATACCCAAATCAGATGATACTTTTCGAATCTGCGCAGATTTCAAAATCACAATGAATAAATTGATTCATATTGATCGATACCCACTATCTCGATTGGCACATTTGAAAGCTAACTTACAAGGAGGCATATGGTTTGTAAAAATTGATTTAAAAGAAGCTTACGTACAAGTCCTATAAGATGAGAATACAAAGAAATACTTAACAATAAACACTGTGACGTGGTATTTCGTACCCCGTCACTTTGTTTAATTATCGCATTCCCCTAGGTGCAAATATCGCTAAAAACAACGAAAGCACGTCTGAGGCCAATACTCCAAAAATGAACGACTAATTATCTTTAACTTGAATTCTCTTTACTAAGCTAATTTTATGCTATTTTCTAATTCTGTAACGCTCTACGAGAAACATCTACGAGACCTTCGCGTCAAGATACCAGGACACTGCTTGACAGGGGTCACGTACCAGCTCAACATCGACCACCACCGACTACAGACGAACGAATACCGCTGAAACCACTCCCGATGGATTCCTATCTAGTTGTCGAACAGGGTCGTGCGTGATGCACAAGCAGTACCTCCAACTATTTAAGACTTATCGGCCAGGAGCCGAACCACGAAGGAATGCTTCTACCGCTCGGATGCATCGTCAGGCGGCGTACAGGGCTGTGCGTCAAAAACACAACAAAGCCTCCCGTCGACGATACTTATCAGCCTGGAGCTGAACCGACCCTAACGCCTACTAAGTCGTTGTCTATCAAATAGAGGACGGTTTTCTTTTCACGAACCGTCCTATCGAAGGACTGTGGCGTGGAATAGGCTATGATATGCTGACCACGTGGATCTGGTGGATCTAGTGTGGGGATCCGGGTTGAGGGCCATCACCACCAGATCGTTCCGGCATGAGGGCTTCAATGAGCGAGGGCCGGGATGCAGCGCCGATGAAATAGCTACAACGGGGAGTACCAGTAAAGCAAGGAGTGAGTTACAGTCGGTCGCAAGTCCGAAGGACCGGTGACGTACTATTGCCGCACACCTCAATATCGCAACACATGAGCAGTACGACCTCCCCTCTCACCAACGATACCGCACAGCTGAAGGAAAACATCTCTGACCACCTTCCGACGTCCCGATACCTCGATACCTGTCGTCGAGGGAGAAGAAAAACAAGCGGCGAGGGATTATCGCCGCCTACCCGTAGACCAGACCTACGCGACCTGCTGGTCCAATTAGGATACCGCAAATTTGAGGAAGAATCACGTGACAGCAGCTCGACGAAAATCAGGATCGTCGCTCATCTCGTCACTCTACGTTCAGTTCTTGAATCATAACGACGTGCTATCGCCATATTTAGTGCCATTACCGCTATCTGCCGATTTAGTTCTCGCTATCGTACCGCATTCTCTAGTACCTGTTATATCTTCTTTTACGTAAGTGAGGTTCCTTTTCTATTTTGTGAAGCCACGAGATTACTTGCAATATATCGTACCTTTACCTTTATCTCTCTCTTTATCTTGCAGTTGGTCTGCTTGAGCCAATTGAGCTCGTACCCTTTCTCTTTATCTTGCAGTTGGTCTGCTTGAGCCACCTGGGCTCGTACCTTATTCTCTCTTATCTCTTATCTGGTCCCTTTCTCTGTCTTATTGCAAGTAACTTCGCGACTGGTTGACTATTACTTACGCATTGTAGTGACTATTGCTTTATTTTATTATCTTTCTCTTCTGGAATATTTGAATGCCTTATATCGCTGTCTAGCAGCGCGTTCCGTTAAAGGATCAATTTTTATCTTAGCTATTGAGCATTGCTATTTCGTTGTATTTTCTCTGATTAGTTCATATCTGTCTCTTTACCTATTACCGTTGATTATCGTATCTTAGTGAGTGTACCGCAGGAGCGATTTTACATCGCTGCGCGGTCCCGCTCGGCGTTCATTTGACATTGGAGTATTGTGCCGTATCGCATAACATCTTTTCCATTATTTTCTTCGCTAATGTCGCTGATCGTAGTTGTCCGTAGCCTCTTTGGTTTGCCGTACGCGCATACTACTTATCTTGAATATTGTTTGTCTTATCTTGAATTTCCTTTTATCGTACCGAATATTATCTCTCTTTCTCTCGCACTTACCGCAAACCAGAGACTGCGTAGTATTATCTGTTAGTACCTGTATTTTCTAATAATTTTCTACTTGACCTGTTGCCTTGAATTTACCTTGTAATTCATAATTCCCTATCTTTGCCTATTTCTGATCATTCTGGTAATGTGATAACTATTACAATTTTTGTATTTCGCATGTGTTTATAATCGCTTCTCATATTTTATGGTTTATTTGCTCAATGCTCAATTTAAGTACCGTATATCTTTTCCGTTCTACATATTCATTATAGAAACGTATTAGTTAATACCTCGAGTCATAGTATCGCGAGCTCACGCATATTTCCCGCTTATTCGGAAAACGTTCCGTTATTTGTTAAATCTCTCGCTCAACTTTTCTCTGGCTGTAAATATTATTAATTATCGCATTCATCGTAATTGCATCTCAATCTCTTCAGTTGTTTGCCTGTTATTAAAATTTATCGCTTTTTAATCAATATATTCGATACTATTTCTGCTTCACCTGTTTGTTATTTTATCTATTGGATTCGACCCCGCCCCTCTACCATTATCTTGTCTATACTGAGCAAGCTGTGCAAAACCGTCGTAGAACCTGACCTTACCTTTACCTATTATCTTTATCTTTACCTTTACCTTTATCTTTTTCTCTAATTATCTATTTTTGACGCATGTGCGTCTGGCGCCCAACAATCATATCTTTCTCTTATCGTATCTCTTTCTATGTCTAATTATTCAGGTTAGTGACTGCGCCGTAGGGTAACCAATTATCTCATTTCTATCGTTTTACCCTCAACGCCAAAAATTGGTTACAACACGCACAAAGGATTATACCAATACAAGAAACTACCGTATGTCATCGCATCAGCGCCCGATTTTTTCCAAGCGCAGATGGAACAAATTTCCAGAAAAATGCCTTTTGTAACGGTTTTCCTTGGACGATATAGTGACCCAAGGAAGTACGATACTCAAAGCAATTCGCAGAATGCGGTTAATATTGGATACATTAAGATAATGTGGCTTGAAAGTTAAAGAATCAAAGTGTAAAATCTTATCAAAAAGAATTACACACTTGGGTCACGAAATCGACAAACACGGCGTTCACATTGTTCAGAGAGATGACAAAGAGATATGGATCATCGACGTGGGATCCGCGAATCAGTGATGAATGACTATAGTGAGGAAGCGGGATAATGAATAAAATAGATCAGATTTGATAACTAATTCGAGGTTACTTCATTTGAGGGTGATGCGTAGACGCGATCTGTATCGCAAGAGAAGAGAACGATAACTGATAACTTTACAGGCGAGAATACACATTGATAATACACATACATGATTTTGAGACAGTGACAATACATGAGATGCAGCTGATTTGTTTTGAGCCGCGACATGGGCATGCGGCGAGATTTGACGCAGAGACGGCAAGTAAACATTGCACGCGAGTGTGCGTTCATGCGTGAGGACGATTTTGAGTGCTGCGAGATACACATTCAACTAAACCGTTACTTTGCCGAAACACACATAAGGAATGAAAAAATAGAAGCGATCAAACAAGCACCGGAACCCACAAATATAAAACAATTACAAGCATGGTTAGGAACAATTACTTATTATGACAGATTTATTGAAAACCGGGCAACAAAGTTTGCACCATTGTATAAATGCATTAAAGAGAATAAGTTAGTATGGACAAAAGAATGTAAATTAGCATTTGTTATAGCAAAAAACGAACTAACATCACACAAAATTTTGATTAATCATGATCCAAGAAAACCATTAATTCTAACATACGATGCGTCCAATTATGACATATCAGCTATTCTATCGCACGTAACACCCAGAGGACCTCGACCAATTGCATATGCATCGAAAACGTTAACAGAAATTGAACAAAATTACGCGACGATAGATAAAGAGGCGAGAGCAATAATTTTTGGAATTACACACTTCTATGATTATCTTTACGGTAGGAAATTCACGCTAGAAACGGACCACCAACCATTAGTCCGAATTTTTGGAAATAAAAAGGGCATTCTAAATAAGTTGGAAGGAGTGTAGTACACGGCATGGGTATACGATACCTCCCCCCCTCTTAGCTTGCTAGAGAGGGGGCGAAGCGCTCTAAGCACTTGTAACTCACCGATTGTATAACGAGCAAGTCAGTTCAAAATAAAGACTATTATAAGCAACATGGATTGGATTTCCTTGGGTCCTCACAAACATTTCGGTTTAAAGCATCTAAACATTAGATGAATTCATTCAAAATTGCCCATTGTATTGTATCGAGGAAAATTAATAAATTCAATACCAAAAAACGATTAAAAATACCAAAAGTTTGAGAAAACAAGCTGAACAATATGTACAAGGTGTAAATTTATCGCATGTGTATAATTCAGATCAAAGTGGTTTCGAATTGGGCGTTACAAGATAACTTAAATTTCTTCTACGGTATACAAGCCATTCCATACTAACTTTTCGATTGCTTTCGATATTTCGGAAAAAAATAATAACCAAAATCCTAAATGTTCACAGCATTAACCGTGTTGATTCAGAAATTGTAAGCTCGCAATCGATTCCACTAACCTCATAAATTTACGATCGTAAAAGAAACTATGCCAGAAACAGTTCGGCAATTTGTGGGAGTGTTTTTTGTTATATATGCGACCGAAATTTATTGAAACCAAGAAGCTCCTAAATTGTTGCTTGCAAAGAGCTTTGTAATGTTAAATAAAACGAATTGAAGCAAAATAGTGCGATCCTAATGGTAATTCGGCTGCACGTGTATAAGGGTGATTCAACCCTTAAGTGACGTTATTTCGAAAAACGCAAAAACATATGTACCCTACTTTCTTCTGCTGTTTGAAATGCAATAATTTCTCTAAAATTTCTCTAAAAATGATCGAAATCGGAGGGGGGCAGTATCCTTGACAGTACCGCGAAAGGAGGGGAGGGGGAGGGGGAGGGGGGGGGGGAGGGGGAGGGACACTCGACAACAACACGCTATTCAACACAAACAAAATAAAATGATATATTTCGCAATAGCAACGTTACAAGAAATGAAATAATGCAATACTCGCTCTTCTCGAGAGATCCAAATCCAAAATTAAACAACAAAAAATCATTCGTAATCTGCGCTATTTCTTAATCTATCGAAATTGCAGCTCACTGATTAAGGTCCGACTCAATACTTTAAAATTTCTCACGCACAACTCTCAATCTGAAACCAAGATATCTCAAGATACGCTACTCCCTACGTGATATCATTTCTATAGACACCGTTTGAAACCACTTGAAGGCCAGCGGTCACCACTTTGTTTGTGGCGCTCTGACACTTTTTAGCAGGTAATTCCAACAATATTAAGAGGTGGTTAGCGATATTGCATGATATACTTAACTGAAGGACTGATAAATAAATAGTAGGACCTATTAGATAATCAAAATAACGAAAAGAAGGCAGGTCAGGTTTAATACTAGTAATAATATTTATATTTCAAGTATCATGAAAATAGAAAGGTGACATTTTCATCATATTTTAGGAATAGATACACATTAAATCGTAAAATACAAACAGTGAGCTTTGAAGATATCGATGAAAAATAATAAATACTAAGGACATCACAAATCATTATTCAAAAAACTGAAAAAGTGCAGATGATGATTGAATAACTGCTAACATTCTTGAAAATTCTGATATTTGTGAACATTACATAGACTATTATATTATCATGCATTTATCTTACATTGGAGAAATGATTAAATACAAACAAGAATTTCATAATTGTAGCTGCAACTTACGATTGAAGTCGTGCGTAATAAAAGAAAGCATAATAGAAATATATACATGTAATATACTTATCCCTGGGATGTGGATGGGATACAGGTTCTTAACTCTAGTAGTGAATAGGTTCAGGCTTTAATTTAAGTGTTCATTACAGTGTTGTACATAAGAGTGACACGTCTTCGTCGGTAACGCAGTAAGAACTGAACTCCCTTCTCAGGTCAATTGACCCTCTGTCCCCGTTCACCTCCCACTCCACTCTTGCATCCCTCAACGTCATACTTACTCCTACACTCTGTACAAAATACCTTATTACTATACCTAAAACTACCTGATGGCCTGTGCAAACTCGCATGTTTCTATTTTTTCGATATTACATACATATATATTCGGAATAAATTAAAAAAATAAAATCATAATGAGTGTCTGTATTTATGAAATCGTCTATAAATTCTTATATATTAATTAATTGTAGAACGAAAATAATTCCTGAATATCGAATCGAAAAGTTGATCATTTTCAATACAACAATGATCAAATGTAGAATCGCGATTCAGAATGAATATGTCACAATTAATAATGGAATATTAAGAGTTGGTTCAAAGATATATAGGGCCTGTGCCAGTCGCTCGTTACAGGCATCGACCAAATATCTTCCAGCCTGGTCTGCTCGTTCGTTATTCTGTAGAATATCTCCGTCTAGAGGTAGTTCATATTTTCCAACCTGTAGGAACATAATCGTCAGGTTATTGAATGAATGTTACATTATCTTTTTAGTAGATTTATAGTAGGGGGATATTTGTGGTATTTATGAGTGGAAGAAATTGACTGGGATTACAAGAATTATTCTTGGAAAATTGTTTTGGTAGGAAGTTTGAAGGGGCAATGAAAAACGCATGATGTGGATGCTTTTAGAAATAAGGTATGAATGAAATATGATGTTAACGAACGAGGTATTGAGGTTTTACACACAGTATGGATAACAAGGTGTAATGCGTGGATATGCGCACGTAATGCAATGCAATGAGGTACTGACTAGAGGTATACATATGTGGTGTGAGGCGTTGAAGGATTCCTACAAGGTAACTTACGTACTCACAATCAGATATATGGTATTTAGGACGAGAGGTAGATGCTAAAGGATTGTTGCAACGTGACTTGAGTACTTAGGTATATGTTATCTAGGAAGAAAGGTAGGTGCTAAAAAATTATTGCAACATTACTTACATACTCTATTATGTGGTATCTAAGATAGTAGATAGCAGTAGTAAATAGTAGATAGTAGTAGTAGAAAGATAAGGTGGAAATAATAAAGAATGAGGCATGGAGACATGAAAGCAAGGTACATACACGACTTTAAGGCATGGTGTATAAGGTGTATGGTGTATGGTTAAAAGGTTATTAAAATCTCACTCAGATACTTCAGTATGCTGGAACTAAGAAGTGACTCCACTCATTGATTTTGCTAAATAATTTGCCGGGTCATATGGTGACGGACTTTTATACCAACTGCTCTTTCTGAAGCGATTTTGGTGGCAGCAAAAAGACGTAATTTTAAACAAGCTTTACATATCTGTTTGATTAAAAAATAAATGTGGTTTGATAACTCCTCAACGGCATCAAACACATGATCGTTCAAGGAGGTGAATAAAGTATCAGGTGCCTGAAGTAGATCCACCATGACTTTGGAACAAAGAACAGCTGCAAAATTCGCTTCCATTGGTGTCATACCGTTATTCATATTCAATGCAGTCCTTGAAAGTTTTTCAGCGTACTGGCAAATTTTCACTACTGACCGACGAGGATATATCAGGCGACCTCTGGGCTTCGCATGGATAAGAGGACAGCTTTCGTGAAATTGATCCATCACTGGAGCGTCCTGGAGGAGAACCAGTCGACACTTATCATATTTGACTATGGGTTTTTTTCATTTACTAATTTTCTAATAACCCAGTCCGCAATATGAGCTACGCAGCTATTTGGAAAAATAGAAAGTGCCATGGAAAGTCTTGATCGAAAAAAGAGAAACTCATTCAAAAAATTTTCAATATTGCTGAACTGTTCACCTTCCTCTTCTAAACCTTATTTTTTGGAAACTCTGATATTAGGTATATTATCATAGACAGCCGCATTGTAAAAGTCAACTTCTTTCTTCTTAGAAGTACCTAGATTTGATTGCACAAAAGAAGAATTCGAGGTGATCCTGGCTTAACTTATATGTAATCAAGTACTTTAATTGCAACCCCTCGGATTTCACACACGTGTCAAAAATATTGAGAAAAGTAACGAGGCCCCTGTAACCCCTGTAACGAGGCCCACAATTGGAACATAACTTCTGGTACTGAATAATGGTTCACCCTTCACATCTGTGATGTTTCTCAAATACTGTAATTCAGCTTCGATCGCGTGCCTCCAGAAAACTTTATTAGACTTTCGCAAACGAGCTTTGAATCCTTTTGCACATCAATGCATCGTATGAAACGTACAGTGCCGTCGCTTCCCTGAAATGTTTTCCAACTTCAATCTGCGCAAAATTTTATAGCATCAGCTACGCTACTACTTGGAGTTTGAGCCGCAAGAGCTACATTCATCTTCATTTTCCAGTATTGAACCTGAGCAGTCCTAAGTTTATTTCCAGACCGTAGTCCTTCCGTTTGTAGATCAGCCAAAGCTACTATAAACTTTCATTCAATCAAGTGACCTTCACCGTCGTTGAGAATTTTAAGCTCACCCGGGCAGTTTCTCAACAATTTTAACATATGGCAGACTTTAAATATTTTGTTACCTTTATGCCCACTGGATAGGTTTGAAGAGAAGGGCTTTGGATTCGGCATGTCAAAACTTGCACCAAGTGAGCGCAAAATGTTCAAAAGGATCGTTTAACGTCTCAGAAACTACTTGTACCTCAAGTTCGTGCAAGCGTGTTAAGCCTCATCTGACCGGTCCAGAATTGGTTTCCGAATCGATGTTACTAATCAAAAAATATGCTAAAAGGATTATTGGCGACGCATACATAGACAGAAAATAACAGCTGAAACTAGTCCCTTATGACCTATAATTGCATAATCGGCCGTTGCCACAGACCATTATTGCCCCATGTGATTATTAAGTTATAATCCGATGTTTAACGCGATCTCAGTTGAAAACGTGTGAAAAATTAAGAAGTGTACACAATAGCACTACAATTTTGACGAGCATTACTTGAAACTGTATGTAATAACAGAGAAGTATAGTAAGGCGCGGGGGTGAAGGACCGCCATAGTTTAGCTAGAGATTAGTAAAGGGATAGAATGTATCATAATACTACGTTGTGTGTGAGAATGAATCTGAGTACGCTATTCTCACGCACACTACAGCGAGTGGTCACCAAGCAATACTGTCCATAGTTCTCAAAATCTCCGCGAGAGCAAGCGAGATGAATCCAAAATCAGATCGGTAATAGTCAAAACTCGGAAGAGACAAGACGTGAGTCTTATTGAAAGTAGCTCGTTATGTGTGCGAGAGTGATGCAGTGAACTGTGTAAACATGGGGCTATCAACTCAACGAATCGAGGCTCATAATGATCGACTTGATTATTAATGACGTTGGATATTATTTCTAATGTACTTGTGATCGAGTGATTAGATGCGAGAGCAGAACTGGGTAGAGCCGGTTGGGGATTCTTGCGCTGGCCTTCCCGAAGCCTCATGGTTGAGGTTTTGGCCCGAGGTGGTTGACACGTTGGGAACCAGGGTGGTTTATAAAAGCGCGTGAATTGATGGTAACACTGAGATCAGCCAGTGCCGCGGACTGGCCTTCCCGGGGCCTCATGATTGCGGTTTGGAACCGGGGTAGTTGACACGTTCGGAAACCAACGGGGTTATCGCAGTCCGCGGCTAGCTAAGCTACCCCATCGTGGTTTAAGCGTCAGGAAACTGGCGCGATTTGCAGCTCCCGGTTAAAATAGTACAGGTACTATCCGGTGATTACAGGTGAGATGGTACCTGTACACGTCATCCTAGGGCCTACACCGGTTCTGCTCGCGACGAGATTCGTGTTGAATGGATAACCGTTAGAAAGTTACCCAAGTTAACACAAGAGTTGAATAATTATTGATTGAATGAATGTAAAACGGGTGACTGTGAGACCTATAGCTAGTACAAAATGAAATTTGGGTACTTGTAGTACTCGGCTGTGAGTTCTATCACTAACAGGGATCTTCCAACTACTGTCTGATGATAGAGCCATCATCAGTAACACATCTTCGTCTAACAAAACAGTGCCACACGTATCTATGCCGATTCCTAAGTCTACGTAACCTCTAAGAATTTCGTTAGAGAGGTACCACATCCCTTTTTGAATACTAATTTCATCTAGCATGAAACTAACTAGAACTTCTTTGCCGACACTTTCTGCTTCCGATACTTTCAATTTTAAAGCATCGAAGCTTTCCGATGTAAATCCAGGCTCACCATCGATTTTTGAATACCAGGATACCAGAATATCAAAGTGCCAGGTCTCGGAAGAGCGTTAGAAAATTTCCTACGCACAAAGTCATAAGCTTTTGAGATATAAAAGTGCAGCGTCATTGCGAATTACAGCCGGTGGCTACCTCCGTCTTGATACTCCTAGGCCTATGTCTTTTTTGAGTGTTTTCATTGTTTTTTAGGCCGCAGGCCGCATTGTTTTTTTACCAACATTCTTTTTATTGTTCATGTATCGCTTCAGAAACTAAGAAATATCTTCATCAGCATTGGAATCCAAATACGTGAGTCTAGCTTCTAAAATAGCCCGAGTTTTATGGAGTTCATTTACAATATCCTCCAATGAGCGAATTTTTTTCTGCAGTCGATTGATTTTTTACTTGTGGACCCGCCTTTCCCCTTTCATCCTCTGCTGCCTTTGGTTGGTAGCAGATAAGTTATTTTTCATCGTCCTTGTTGTGTTTTTATAGTGATGCTCATGTTGAATGAGTTGAACAGGGCGTCTGTTATTCGGTGTGCTCGCAAGTTTACTGTATTGGGAAGTTGCTTGCGACTCTGGAGTTCGATTCAACGGACTAGATATAACAATGTCAACCGTTGAATCTCTCTCGCCATGGAGATGTTTTGCAGCAGGCAAGTCTTCAGACGAACCAGTTCGTTTTACTATTTCTAGTTCAAGTCTTGCTGGAACTCACAATGAAATGTATTTTTAACAACTCAAAAATTAAACTCTTGAAATCTTGCAAAATACCGTTGTTACTCTGAATCACCCCAGGATGCAATTTTAGAAATTAATCTAATTATTTTCAAGTCATGAATCATATCTTCAGATGTTGTAGGAACAAAATTTGTAAGAACTGCAATATCATGCAAGCGCAGCAGTTGGTCATGACTGTGACCGGATGGACGAAAACAGGATTTGTCAAAATGCGTAGAACAAAGTAAGATCCTAGGACCAACAATGCGGTTTTCAGATCCTAGGTTTGCAATCCCCTTCTCTAGTAACTGGACATTTGTATGTGGAAAGCTGATAGATCAAGGGTATTACATTTCTGTATCAGGCAATTAGCGTTTGCTTATAACCTTAGGGTGACTCTATTCAACAGGACGAATCAGGCTAATTCAAAATATCCAAAATAAATCCATCTCTTCAACACATTAACACAAATTTATGAGAAATTATATGCATCATATCGTAAAGATAATAGCATGTAATAAATGACATATTAAAATGCTTAAAGTCATTAGCTCTGAGAATTTTGCAGAATTTACAATTCATGTGCAGTACCTGTGAAACGTGCGTGCATCTGCAGGTCTTTTAATCGCTTTACAGTATACACAGTTTGATTTTGGGCTGCCAAAAAGTATTGGAATGCTGATTTCAGCCAATATCACATTGACACCTAATTCTTTCAAGCATTCCATTTCGAAATGATGTGAACACAATTTCATCCCCATTTTTGGCAGAAAATTTTCTCCTTACTGCGTAGAGTTTAGCCATGAGCGGAGGATCTCTGGTTGTTTCAGTGGAAATCTGGAGTAAACAATATATATATTGTAACAACGGGGGAAATCAAGAAAGGTCTAAGAGAATCAAAGAGTTCTCTGTGCGATTTAAGCGAACGCCGAGCCAAAGAAGTCTCACGAACAAGGAATATTTTAGAAAGAAAATAGATGTATTTGGACACAAGCTCTCTTTTAAAAGTCTAGAGACTGACTGTTTTTACAATAATGTCGGTTGACGCAGCAACCTTATTCTTTTTAAAGACATAAGAGGTTTATAAACGTCTTTTATCTATGATGACTACTAGATCATTTAAAAGGGGACAAAACAGGTGATTTCACCCTTTGTAACATTACTCCCCCTCGAGGAAAAGAGTCGACCCGACTCGGAAAAGATAAACAATTACAAAAAAATGTGATCTAGCAGTCAGTGCTCGAAGGTGAGTTGGAGCTGTGGCTCTAAAAATTAAAAGACTCCCTTTTTACTATCTGGCATTTGCCCACAGTCTCAAGGTGAACCACAGAAAACCTTAAGCAGATAGTTGAGCGTTCAATTGAATTCAAAATTTGTGTGCCTTGTTTTATAAAGGTAAGTGTTAAGGGTGAGTTAGTGAGTTCTTCATGAATTTGAAGACATCAAAATCATCCGGATCGTCGTCGAAAAGAAAATTCATTCCTCTTCAGGGAAAATAGTCCGGTGAATCAAACACAGATGAGTACGACGAGGCGGGAAACCATACTGGGAAAACTCTGAGTCCTAGACAACGAAAAGGCTGATTCCCTCTGAGAACCGGCACAGGAAACAGGAAAAAGGAATGGGTGACTGAATCCAAGACTTCTTCAAAAACAGCACACCCTAGAGTTTGGAGGACAAATGTAAGTGGTGGTATAACAATTCAAATTCACCAAGTGAATTTGGGAGAATACACGAATAAAATAAATTAAATATGTAGTCAAAAGAAAAGGAAAGATCTTATCTGAATATCCGAAGAACCCAGGCTAAGACCGGACAAACAGTACAGCTGGAGGTAACATCAGGAACAGCCAAAGACGGCAGATTCGTCGGGAAAAATCTATAAAAACTCAAAGAAACTGACATATGGGTTAGAAAAATAAGAGAGGATCGACCAAACGCTCACTACTTCATTCAAGCGCAGAACCGAAACACTCTTCAAGTCAAAGAAATCGATGGATCAAAATTTCTCGAATCGAACAACATCGAACTAACCTTCACCTGTCAACGAACTTTTTAACCTTCAGAGAGCTACTGAAACGATGCTCTTGACTGATAAGGAGCTAAGCGATCCAGATGAACGACTTTAGATTTCGAACGAGGGGAACGTCTAATTCTAAAAACAACGTCGTTAATCCGGTCAACAATGAAATAAGGACCTTCCCAATTACTTTTGAGTTTGGGACAACGCCCTTGTTGCCGACGAGGTTGAAATAACCAAACGGAATCTCCCTTCAGTAGTATATATATGAGAGTTCTAACTCAAAGATGGCGGCGCTCCCCCCTAGTTCCCCCCTAGTTCCCCCCTAGTTCCCCCCTAGCTCCCCCCCCCCCCCCCCCCCCCGGTCATTTTCGGCGGCTATTTCCATAGGATTTGACACACACACACACACACACACACACACACACACACACACACACACACACACACACACACACACACACACACACACACACACACACACACACACACACACACACACACACACACACACACACACTCACACACACTAAATAATTCCTGTCGAGACTTGTTTGGCGCCGGAAAGCCGCACATAAATCAGATAGGGTAAAAACTTGCCAGATCTATTGAAAAAATTCCAGGAAATTGCTCTTTGAGATAGTGCCGACAATGCACTTAAACCAATCTGGGATAGTGGGGGAGTGGTCCCCATAAAAATTCCTCGCACAATATGCGTGTCGAGACTTGTCCAATGGAAAAATTGTAGTGGGGGTGGGTGGTATATAAAGCGTACGTCTATCGTGATCGTCACTCTGTTCTCATCGTATTCTCATTGTGAACTGTTCTCGCTCGTGAAATAACCTCGAAACGCGATGGATCTAGCAAAAGTTAACCACGTCAGCCGCCTGGAGAATCTGCCAACCAAGAAGATGTCGGAACTCGAAATTGGGGGAGTGTATGACGTCATCGGGTTACGACTGGTCAAAACAAAATTCGGGGTACGTGTTCTGGCGACGATCGATGGAGAATACAACGTCTTCTTACCGCCGAGAATCGCAAGAGTTCTACAAGAAGATTCCAGTCAGTTGACTGAAATGTGTAGCATGGCCGGAGAAAATCGCCTGCAAATGAAATACCTTGGTGGAGAATTCAACAAGTTCGAATTTTCATGCAGTTATGCGCCTTAAATGAACTATGCGACCCCCCTCTACTTCCACAAAATTCATCCACGAGGGGGTAAAAGCGGGTGTGCTGGAGATGGAATAGTCAGTCTTCCACATACAATCCGTCAGTATATAATCGAGCGCAACATTCCCACTCCTCAACATGGCGATGATCCTAGACGTGCAATGTTTTATCGGTCATAACATGAAGTTTGTACCCAAGGAAGTCGCAGTCGTGAATGTAAACGGGTCGGGTCTGGATTACATCATTTTCAAGCCGCCCTATGATTTGGCAAGCCTACCACTTGAATGTAGAGCTACCAATGTATGGTTGACGCACAATCACCATGGAATATCATGGAACGCAGGCAACAAATCTCACGAGGATGTGACGAAGATTGTGAGAAAAATGGTTGAAAATGCGTGTTACGTATACGTCAAAGGGGCGGAGAAGAAAGCATGGCTGACGGAGATCGTCGATGGTACAACGAGGGTTATTAATATGGAAGATTTGCATATCATACTCCCTGCACTGGAAAAATTGAGGTATATGGAAGCGGCATCGTGGCACGACGCGAACCATGGATACTCTCCAGCGAATAACCTCCAGCAAGCAGCAGCGCCAGGCTCAATTTGGTATGATGACAACTCTGAATACATCCCGGCATACAATTGCGCGTTTGAAAATGTGCAGCGACTAAGGAGTTGGTATTCGAAGGAGTGTACCAGCTCCCTCGAGAAATCCTTCCGTCTGTACAAAGAATTGGATGGTTTAAGGGGAATGATGTCCGAGGATATAGCTTTTTTACCAAAAGAATTTATCTGCACGTTCGCATCAAACTCCATCAATGATGCGTGGGATAAACTACCAGAGAATATGAAAATGGACCACGCCGTCGCAAGGTTCCGCAGATGTAGCATACATTATACACCAGGACCCGATGGCGATATCGTGGATGGACCGAATCCCCTAATTAAAGACTGTTTAGCTTGCAATCGCGTGTATAGATAATATGGACAATATTTACCAAAATAAAAATAGAATTTATTAGGATATATACAATTATATTCGCGTTTATATGTAGAATATTCGATAGAATTAATCTCAATTATATCATAGCTTATACATGGAATTAAAAAATTTACTATTCAATAAAATTATAATCTAGAAATAGGATACATTACAAATATATATCTTTATAACTTTTACCCATTCTCGTCATACAAAATGTAAATGTTATGAATTTTTACTTGTGAAAAATATATAATCAATAATTATGAATTTAGCGTGGTTTATTCCTCGAAATAATCCATAAAATCATTATCGCTATCCTGCTCGTTAACAATATCATCATCATCGCTATTTTCAACATCTATAATTATTACAATAGTTTCATTCGCCCATTTTTCTACAATTATTTGCATACATATATCACCGTAATTTATATAATATTGGCTGTTTGGTCTCACTCGAGCAGCTCGCGCATCCTCAACGAGATCCCGAAGCTCCTCCAACGAGAACTCGCGTGTTGCTTCGGAAAAGCCTATAATTATCTCTTCCTCAGCCTCCTCATCCTCGCCCCAATCAATGCTCGACCACTCGTCGTTATCATCACTCGAATGAGATGACATTTTTTCTTTCCAAAATTGATTCGCGATGAAAAATCTGTAAAAAGAGCAAGCCGAAATAGAAAAGTTGATGCTGCTGCACTCATCATTTATATGCATGATAAATCTCCAATTCAAAAAAGTTTCCACCTATTCAAAATGAGTGATACGGAGAAGGTGTGGAAGATACTAGAATTTTATTTTAATGTAGTGCTACTCACCAATCCTCGTCCGAAAAATATCCATCATCGTCAACCCTATCTATGTCTCCCAGGATTTCGCGGATTTCATCAATCTGAGCCAGAAGTAAAGCGAATTGAAAGCGTGCGTCATTATCATCACCGCCATTCCAAACATCCTCCACCTCTGCTTCCTCCTCCCCCTCCTCCTCCTCCTCCTCCTCCTCCACATCACTCGATGATGATGATGATTCGAGATGATGCTCGGGGTCGATAATTAGCCTATCAGCATCACTATCTGTCAATTCATCATTATCATCCTCCTCATAATAAGCCGCCCCTCTGCATACCCGCTTATATGTGGGCGATCGTGGTGGTGAATGAGGTGGGGAGTCTGATGGCCCCCTTTTCTGTCCGTTCATATTTTTTCGATATGATTCTAAAATTTTTCCAGAATTTTTATGGATACGATGATAGGGAATACAGAAAAGTTAAAACAAATCGAAAAAACTTTTGTTAACATACTAATCAAATGCGATAATCATTACGGAATTCAAATCAACATTCACAGTATCGTAAGAGGATTGGCGTAGCACCATATACATATATATGTGTATTCTATAAAGTACTCACAAAAAATATAAACTCGTTGAAGTCTTGAGATTTTTCCAATGAACACCGATTTTTTTCTTTCTCACAGCTCACTTTATCAAAAACGTCTGTTTTGACACGAAGGATTTTTTCAAAATTACTAGAGAAGTTTTCAAACCACTGTTCGAATAAATACTAAAGGACTCGCACCCGCCCCCCACCGAGCAAAACCCAGCCGGCCAATCATTCGTAGAGCACGCATCACGTGACATAGAGACGAAAGAGTGACGCGGGGGAGGCGGTATAAGCTAGGAGAAAATTTTCTCAAGAGCTCGCCAGCTTTCCATTGCATACCCCACGCTAATATGGTTGGGGATGTGCAGGCTCGGACTTGCTCGCTATCAAGAGTCGTAAAACCCCAAAACTGCATGTGCACATACCATCCGGTGAAGACCGGGCAAGATAAGATTTTTCTGACACCAAACACTGTTCGCCACTCGCTTTTTCGTTGACCGATTTTTTCCCACCACATGGCTCACGCTGCTTAACGACTCATAAAACCCAAAAATTTAGGGATGGTGGGAGGGGGACTGCGGACCCCGTCGCCTCTGACGCCATTTTTTACATGAATTTCATCTTCTCTGCAGAGTCGGGAGGGTGATGAAAAGCGGGCAAGATAAGATTTTTCTAACACCAAACACTGTTCGCCACTCGCTTTTCGTTGACCGATTTTTCGACGAAAGAGTAACGCGGGGGAGGCGGTATAAGCTAGGAGAAAATTTTCTCAAGAGCTCGCCAGCTTTCCATTGCATACCCCACGCTAATATGGTTGGGGATGTGCAGGCTCGGACTTGCTCGCTATCAAGAGTCGTAAAACCCCAAAACTGCATGTGCACATACCATCCTGTGAAGAGCGGGCAAGATAAGATTTTTCTGACACCAAACACTGTTCGCCACTCGCTTTTCGTTGACCGATTTTTCCCACCACATGGCTCACGCTGCTTAACGATTCATAAAACCCAAAAATTTAGGGATGGCGGGAGGGGGACTGCGGACCCCGTCGCCTCTGACCTCATTTTTTACATGAATTTCATCTTCTCTGCAGAGCCGGGAGAGCAATAAAACTCAAAAATTTAGGGATGGCCGGTCGGATGAAGGGTGGGCCCAGTCGGCTCTGACGTCATTTTTCCCTCCGAGATGCGCAGAACGCAGTGCGCACCGCATCTCTGACGTCATTTTACTCTCCGATATGCGCAGAACGCAGTGCGCACCGCATCTTTGACGTCATTTTACCCTCTGATATGCGCAGAACGCAGTGCGCACAGTTCCCAAATTCTTGCGATCTATCGGTCTATATACATATAAGCTCACAGCTGCACCGTATTTGACACTGATATGGTTATCGTTGAAATGAATCGTGTCAAAGTTCACTTCGCCAAACCTATTTACGTCGGCGCATCAATTCTAGATCTGTCAAAAATCTTTCTCTACGATTTCCACTATAATTATATTAAAACCAACTTTTCGAATAAACAGGCTAAATTGATGTATACCGACACAGACAGCCTTATTTATCAATTCAATGTGCCTAATATCTACGATATCATCAAACGTGATGTAGATACAATGTTTGACACCTCTGACTATCCGCCCGACAATGTGTATGGTATTCCCCTTAAAAACAAAAAACAACTAGGGCTAATGAAGGATGAAAATAATGGTAAAATTATAACAGAGTTTGTGAGACTGCGAGCAAAGCTGTACACATTTACTACGATGGGTGAGGATGGGGAAAAATATGACAGTGGCGTAAAAGTGAGTAAGCGTGCCAAGGGTGTAAGAAATTCAACGATAAAATAGCATCACGTTTGATGATTATAAGCGCTGTCTGACGGCTTACCGAGAGTTGACTCTTCCACAGTGTTTAATACGCAGCAAAAAACACGAAGTAAGCACGATCGTACAAAAAAAAATTGGCTCTGAGTTGGCAGGATGACAAGCGACAATTGATACCTGGACAGACCGACACCGTACCTTGGGGGTTTGTCCCAGCCCCCCAATAGCTATAGGATAAACTTTAGACATAGAATTGATGTAAATATTTGATGTTTGACGCCTCGAACGATCCACCATCGGGCGGAAACGTTTCATGATCAATACGATATTTAATGGATTTGAAGTTTCAAAATGCGAATTCATATACTCAACAATTGTTTATTCATTTATTATTGATATATCAAGCAATTATTCATATTTATTCGTTTACCACGAGAAAAGTTTTCAGAAAATGAAAAAAATTTTTCAGGAAACGAAAAAAACTTTTCAGAAAATGAAAAAAACTTTTCAGAAAACGAAAAAAAGTTTTCAGAAAATGAAAAAAAGTTTTCAGAAAACTTTATTCCCATTTGATTAACACGTAAAAAAAGTTTTCAGAAAATGAAAAAAAGTTTTCAGAAAATGAAAAAAAGTTTTCAGGAAACGAAAAAAACTTTTCAGTAAATGAAAAAAACTTTTCAGAAAACGAAAAAAAGTTTTCACAAAATGAAAAAAAGTTTTCCAAAAAATAAAATGTGTAATAATCGTATGGCAAAATTGCATATTATCATTATTATTATTATCACTATTATTATTATCATTATTATTATCATTATTATTATTATTATTATTTTCGTAGTACAGAGTATGGCACATGTGCGCACAAAGGAGATAAAATGTGGAAATATTTGTATATCCAAAATCTTTTATTGTAATTCGGAAAATACATACAAATTATGTTACATGTCTGTTTTATTCATCCAACTATTGTGCGAATTATCAAAACCCAACCACTTCACATAGAACAGATTCCCCCGTTTGCGTAACACTTTCTCCACAAGGTAGCCGTCGGGATATTTCACTTTGGTGAGCTCTTCCTCGTAGAAGCCCCCCTCGATGGGATGATCTTGATAATCGGTAAGTTTGTAGGTGGGTGGATTGGTATTTTTCACCTCACTCACGGTGAATATTTCAGTCGTCCAATTGGGTGTATAGCCTTTTTCAAATACATTCTTGTACTTGCTGATTCGAACTCGATCGCCTACACTGAATTTCCGCGCTCGATCACTTCGTTTGATTTGCCGAGGCTTGTACACGCTACGATACAGCTGTTTTTCATTCTCCGTGCTAACATCCACCGGTTTTATTTGAATCGTGCGATGTTTGGTGTTGTTGTAGGACTTCATTAAATCATCCAAAATATTAATCCACTTGTAAAATCCTAGGAGAGTAAACCACATCCACATTTTATTTTTTCAATGTTCGACTAAAAACGTTCGCATATCGACGCCTTTATGTTGCTGAGTGTCAAATACATGTTGATATTGTGCTGCATCATGAGGGCTTTCAATTTGCTGTTGTGAAATTCTTTGCATTGATCAACGTATAGATGTGCAGGTATACGGCTCTGGGTTAGTACAGATTTCATAGCAGCAGCCGCATCTTTCCCCCCACCACGGATGAGGATGAAACAAAAATGTGACAACGGTGTTAAAGTGGGTAAGCGTGTCAAGGATGCGAAAACTGCAACGATAAATAACATCACGTTTAATGATTATAAGAACCGTCTGAGGGGCTTACCAAGAGTCGATCAACCCCACAGTGCTTAATACATAGTAAAAAAATGCGAGGTTAGCTCCAATGTACTGAAAAATTGATCATGAGCTGACAAGACGGTAATATGCAACCGATACCTGGGCAAACAGGCACCAGAACTTGGAGGGTGTGCTGCAACCCCGCAATAAACTAGCCGTAGGCTGCAACTGAGGGCATAGAACCGTTGTAAATATATGCGTTTGACATCCATGGCGATAGTTCATGAGGCAGAGACGTTTCGCCGGCAATACGATATTGAGCAGATCGAAGTTTTAAGATTCGAATACCGTGTAAATTCATGTATTCATCAATTATTTATTTATTTATTATTAATATATTGAACAATTATTCATATTTATTCGTTTACCACGAGAAAAATTTTCAGAAAATGGAAAAAAGTTTCCAGAAAACGAAAAAAAGTTTTCAGAAAATGAAAAAAAGTTTCCAGAAAACGAAGAAAAATTTTAGAAAATGAAAAAAAGTTCATCAAAAAATAAAATGAGCATTAATCGTATGGAAAAATTATAGATTATCATTATCATTATTATTATCATCATCATTATTATCATCATTTGAAGGCCTTTGATCACGGCAGGCGATGGTGGAGGTGCCCCCTGCTACCAGGGTCCGGCACTATCGACGTCGAGGCCACCTGCAGCCCCTCTCTTCCGCAGTCTAGGAGGACCGCGATCCTCGCCCCTTCCAAGGTCGTCGCAAGAACTGTCATTGCTCGCGAAGTAATGACCCCCGGATTTAGAGTTCGCATGATTGAGCTACGCATACGACGTCCTGGCGCGGAGCTTCGGGGCGGCACAGCCAAAATATTAGTCCACTTGTGAAATGCTAGGACACAGCCGCCCCTGAAGCTCCGCGCCAGGACGTCGTATGCGTAGCTCAATCATGCGAACTCTAAATCCGGGGGTCATTACTTCGCGAGCAATGACAGTTCTTGCGACGACCTTGGAAGGGGCGAGGATCGCGGTCCTCCTAGACTGCGGAAGAGAGGGGCTGCAGGTGGCCTCGACGTCGATAGTGCCGGACCCTGGTAGCAGGGGGCACCTCCACCATCGCCTGCCGTGATCAAAGGCCTTCAAATGATGATAATAATGATGATGATAATAATAATGATAATGATAATCTATAATTTTTCCATACGATTAATGCTCATTTTATTTTTTGATGAACTTTTTTTCATTTTCTAAAATTTTTCTTCGTTTTCTGGAAACTTTTTTTCATTTTCTGAAAACTTTTTTTCGTTTTCTGGAAACTTTTTTCCATTTTCTGAAAATTTTTCTCGTGGTAAACGAATAAATATGAATAATTGTTCAATATATTAATAATAAATAAATAAATAATTGATGAATACATGAATTTACACGGTATTCGAATCTTAAAACTTCGATCTGCTCAATATCGTATTGCCGGCGAAACGTCTCTGCCTCATGAACTATCGCCATGGATGTCAAACGCATATATTTACAACGGTTCTATGCCCTCAGTTGCAGCCTACGGCTAGTTTATTGCGGGGTTGCAGCACACCCTCCAAGTTCTGGTGCCTGTTTGCCCAGGTATCGGTTGCATATTACCGTCTTGTCAGCTCATGATCAATTTTTCAGTACATTGGAGCTAACCTCGCATTTTTTTACTATGTATTAAGCACTGTGGGGTTGATCGACTCTTGGTAAGCCCCTCAGACGGTTCTTATAATCATTAAACGTGATGTTATTTATCGTTGCAGTTTTCGCATCCTTGACACGCTTACCCACTTTAACACCGTTGTCACATTTTTGTTTCATCCTCATCCGTGGTGGGGGGAAAGATGCGGCTGCTGCTATGAAATCTGTACTAACCCAGAGCCGTATACCTGCACATCTATACGTTGATCAATGCAAAGAATTTCACAACAGCAAATTGAAAGCCCTCATGATGCAGCACAATATCAACATGTATTTGACACTCAGCAACATAAAGGCGTCGATATGCGAACGTTTTTAGTCGAACATTGAAAAAATAAAATGTGGATGTGGTTTACTCTCCTAGGATTTTACAAGTGGATTAATATTTTGGATGATTTAATGAAGTCCTACAACAACACCAAACATCGCACGATTCAAATAAAACCGGTGGATGTTAGCACGGAGAATGAAAAACAGCTGTATCGTAGCGTGTACAAGCCTCGGCAAATCAAACGAAGTGATCGAGCGCGGAAATTCAGTGTAGGCGATCGAGTTCGAATCAGCAAGTACAAGAATGTATTTGAAAAAGGCTATACACCCAATTGGACGACTGAAATATTCACCGTGAGTGAGGTGAAAAATACCAATCCACCCACCTACAAACTTACCGATTATCAAGATCATCCCATCGAGGGGGGCTTCTACGAGGAAGAGCTCACCAAAGTGAAATATCCCGACGGCTACCTTGTGGAGAAAGTGTTACGCAAACGGGGGAATCTGTTCTATGTGAAGTGGTTGGGTTTTGATAATTCGCACAATAGTTGGATGAATAAAACAGACATGTAACATAATTTGTATGTATTTTCCGAATTACAATAAAAGATTTTGGATATACAAATATTTCCACATTTTATCTCCTTTGTGCGCACATGTGCCATACTCTGTACTACGAAAATAATAATAATAATAATAATGATAATAATAATGATAATAATAATAGTGATAATAATAATAATGATAATATGCAATTTTGCCATACGATTATTACACATTTTATTTTTTGGAAAACTTTTTTTCATTTTGTGAAAACTTTTTTTCGTTTTCTGAAAAGTTTTTTTCATTTACTGAAAAGTTTTTTTCGTTTCCTGAAAACTTTTTTTCATTTTCTGAAAACTTTTTTTCATTTTCTGAAAACTTTTTTTACGTGTTAATCAAATGGGAATAAAGTTTTCTGAAAACTTTTTTTCATTTTCTGAAAACTTTTTTTCGTTTTCTGAAAAGTTTTTTTCATTTTCTGAAAAGTTTTTTTCGTTTCCTGAAAAATTTTTTTCATTTTCTGAAAACTTTTCTCGTGGTAAACGAATAAATATGAATAATTGCTTGATATATCAATAATAAATGAATAAACAATTGTTGAGTATATGAATTCGCATTTTGAAACTTCAAATCCATTAAATATCGTATTGATCATGAAACGTTTCCGCCCGATGGTGGATCGTTCGAGGCGTCAAACATCAAATATTTACATCAATTCTATGTCTAAAGTTTATCCTATAGCTATTGGGGGGCTGGGACAAACCCCCAAGGTACGGTGTCGGTCTGTCCAGGTATCAATTGTCGCTTGTCATCCTGCCAACTCAGAGCCAATTTTTTTTTGTACGATCGTGCTTACTTCGTGTTTTTTGCTGCGTATTAAACACTGTGGAAGAGTCAACTCTCGGTAAGCCGTCAGACAGCGCTTATAATCATCAAACGTGATGCTATTTTATCGTTGAATTTCTTACACCCTTGGCACGCTTACTCACTTTTACGCCACTGTCATATTTTTCCCCATCCTCACCCATCGTAGTAAATGTGTACAGCTTTGCTCGCAGTCTCACAAACTCTGTTATAATTTTACCATTATTTTCATCCTTCATTAGCCCTAGTTGTTTTTTGTTTTTAAGGGGAATACCATACACATTGTCGGGCGGATAGTCAGAGGTGTCAAACATTGTATCTACATCACGTTTGATGATATCGTAGATATTAGGCACATTGAATTGATAAATAAGGCTGTCTGTGTCGGTATACATCAATTTAGCCTGTTTATTCGAAAAGTTGGTTTTAATATAATTATAGTGGAAATCGTAGAGAAAGATTTTTGACAGATCTAGAATTGATGCGCCGACGTAAATAGGTTTGGCGAAGTGAACTTTGACACGATTCATTTCAACGATAACCATATCAGTGTCAAATACGGTGCAGCTGTGAGCTTATATGTATATAGACCGATAGATCGCAAGAATTTGGGAACTGTGCGCACTGCGTTCTGCGCATATCAGAGGGTAAAATGACGTCAAAGATGCGGTGCGCACTGCGTTCTGCGCATATCGGAGAGTAAAATGACGTCAGAGATGCGGTGCGCACTGCGTTCTGCGCATCTCGGAGGGAAAAATGACGTCAGAGCCGACTGGGCCCACCCTTCATCCGACCGGCCATCCCTAAATTTTTGAGTTTTATTGCTCTCCCGGCTCTGCAGAGAAGATGAAATTCATGTAAAAAATGAGGTCAGAGGCGACGGGGTCCGCAGTCCCCCTCCCGCCATCCCTAAATTTTTGGGTTTTATGAATCGTTAAGCAGCGTGAGCCATGTGGTGGGAAAAATCGGTCAACGAAAAGCGAGTGGCGAACAGTGTTTGGTGTCAGAAAAATCTTATCTTGCCCGCTCTTCACAGGATGGTATGTGCACATGCAGTTTTGGGGTTTTACGACTCTTGATAGCGAGCAAGTCCGAGCCTGCACATCCCCAACCATATTAGCGTGGGGTATGCAATGGAAAGCTGGCGAGCTCTTGAGAAAATTTTCTCCTAGCTTATACCGCCTCCCCCGCGTTACTCTTTCGTCGAAAAATCGGTCAACGAAAAGCGAGTGGCGAACAGTGTTTGGTGTTAGAAAAATCTTATCTTGCCCGCTTTTCATCACCCTCCCGACTCTGCAGAGAAGATGAAATTCATGTAAAAAATGGCGTCAGAGGCGACGGGGTCCGCAGTCCCCCTCCCACCATCCCTAAATTTTTGGGTTTTATGAGTCGTTAAGCAGCGTGAGCCATGTGGTGGGAAAAAATCGGTCAACGAAAAAGCGAGTGGCGAACAGTGTTTGGTGTCAGAAAAATCTTATCTTGCCCGGTCTTCACCGGATGGTATGTGCACATGCAGTTTTGGGGTTTTACGACTCTTGATAGCGAGCAAGTCCGAGCCTGCACATCCCCAACCATATTAGCGTGGGGTATGCAATGGAAAGCTGGCGAGCTCTTGAGAAAATTTTCTCCTAGCTTATACCGCCTCCCCCGCGTCACTCTTTCGTCTCTATGTCACGTGATGCGTGCTCTACGAATGATTGGCCGGCTGGGTTTTGCTCGGTGGGGGGCGGGTGCGAGTCCTTTAGTATTTATTCGAACAGTGGTTTGAAAACTTCTCTAGTAATTTTGAAAAAATCCTTCGTGTCAAAACAGACGTTTTTGATAAAGTGAGCTGTGAGAAAGAAAAAAATCGGTGTTCATTGGAAAAATCTCAAGACTTCAACGAGTTTATATTTTTTGTGAGTACTTTATAGAATACACATATATATGTATATGGTGCTACGCCAATCCTCTTACGATACTGTGAATGTTGATTTGAATTCCGTAATGATTATCGCATTTGATTAGTATGTTAACAAAAGTTTTTTCGATTTGTTTTAACTTTTCTGTATTCCCTATCATCGTATCCATAAAAATTCTGGAAAAATTTTAGAATCATATCGAAAAAATATGAACGGACAGAAAAGGGGGCCATCAGACTCCCCACCTCATTCACCACCACGATCGCCCACATATAAGCGGGTATGCAGAGGGGCGGCTTATTATGAGGAGGATGATAATGATGAATTGACAGATAGTGATGCTGATAGGCTAATTATCGACCCCGAGCATCATCTCGAATCATCATCATCATCGAGTGATGTGGAGGAGGAGGAGGAGGAGGAGGAGGGGGAGGAGGAAGCAGAGGTGGAGGATGTTTGGAATGGCGGTGATGATAATGACGCACGCTTTCAATTCGCTTTACTTCTGGCTCAGATTGATGAAATCCGCGAAATCCTGGGAGACATAGATAGGGTTGACGATGATGGATATTTTTCGGACGAGGATTGGTGAGTAGCACTACATTAAAATAAAATTCTAGTATCTTCCACACCTTCTCCGTATCACTCATTTTGAATAGGTGGAAACTTTTTTGAATTGGAGATTTATCATGCATATAAATGATGAGTGCAGCAGCATCAACTTTTCTATTTCGGCTTGCTCTTTTTACAGATTTTTCATCGCGAATCAATTTTGGAAAGAAAAAATGTCATCTCATTCGAGTGATGATAACGACGAGTGGTCGAGCATTGATTGGGGCGAGGATGAGGAGGCTGAGGAAGAGATAATTATAGGCTTTTCCGAAGCAACACGCGAGTTCTCGTTGGAGGAGCTTCGGGATCTCGTTGAGGATGCGCGAGCTGCTCGAGTGAGACCAAACAGCCAATATTATATAAATTACGGTGATATATGTATGCAAATAATTGTAGAAAAATGGGCGAATGAAACTATTGTAATAATTATAGATGTTGAAAATAGCGATGATGATGATATTGTTAACGAGCAGGATAGCGATAATGATTTTATGGATTATTTCGAGGAATAAACCACGCTAAATTCATAATTATTGATTATATATTTTTCACAAGTAAAAATTCATAACATTTACATTTTGTATGACGAGAATGGGTAAAAGTTATAAAGATATATATTTGTAATGTATCCTATTTCTAGATTATAATTTTATTGAATAGTAAATTTTTTAATTCCATGTATAAGCTATGATATAATTGAGATTAATTCTATCGAATATTCTACATATAAACGCGAATATAATTGTATATATCCTAATAAATTCTATTTTTATTTTGGTAAATATTGTCCATATTATCTATACACGCGATTGCAAGCTAAACAGTCTTTAATTAGGGGATTCGGTCCATCCACGATATCGCCATCGGGTCCTGGTGTATAATGTATGCTACATCTGCGGAACCTTGCGACGGCGTGGTCCATTTTCATATTCTCTGGTAGTTTATCCCACGCATCATTGATGGAGTTTGATGCGAACGTGCAGATAAATTCTTTTGGTAAAAAAGCTATATCCTCGGACATCATTCCCCTTAAACCATCCAATTCTTTGTACAGACGGAAGGATTTCTCGAGGGAGCTGGTACACTCCTTCGAATACCAACTCCTTAGTCGCTGCACATTTTCAAACGCGCAATTGTATGCCGGGATGTATTCAGAGTTGTCATCATACCAAATTGAGCCTGGCGCTGCTGCTTGCTGGAGGTTATTCGCTGGAGAGTATCCATGGTTCGCGTCGTGCCACGATGCCGCTTCCATATACCTCAATTTTTCCAGTGCAGGGAGTATGATATGCAAATCTTCCATATTAATAACCCTCGTTGTACCATCGACGATCTCCGTCAGCCATGCTTTCTTCTCCGCCCCTTTGACGTATACGTAACACGCATTTTCAACCATTTTTCTCACAATCTTCGTCACATCCTCGTGAGATTTGTTGCCTGCGTTCCATGATATTCCATGGTGATTGTGCGTCAACCATACATTGGTAGCTCTACATTCAAGTGGTAGGCTTGCCAAATCATAGGGCGGCTTGAAAATGATGTAATCCAGACCCGACCCGTTTACATTCACGACTGCGACTTCCTTGGGTACAAACTTCATGTTATGACCGATAAAACATTGCACGTCTAGGATCATCGCCATGTTGAGGAGTGGGAATGTTGCGCTCGATTATATACTGACGGATTGTATGTGGAAGACTGACTATTCCATCTCCAGCACACCCGCTTTTACCCCCTCGTGGATGAATTTTGTGGAAGTAGAGGGGGGTCGCATAGTTCATTTAAGGCGCATAACTGCATGAAAATTCGAACTTGTTGAATTCTCCACCAAGGTATTTCATTTGCAGGCGATTTTCTCCGGCCATGCTACACATTTCAGTCAACTGACTGGAATCTTCTTGTAGAACTCTTGCGATTCTCGGCGGTAAGAAGACGTTGTATTCTCCATCGATCGTCGCCAGAACACGTACCCCGAATTTTGTTTTGACCAGTCGTAACCCGATGACGTCATACACTCCCCCAATTTCGAGTTCCGACATCTTCTTGGTTGGCAGATTCTCCAGGCGGCTGACGTGGTTAACTTTTGCTAGATCCATCGCGTTTCGAGGTTATTTCACGAGCGAGAACAGTTCACAATGAGAATACGATGAGAACAGAGTGACGATCACGATAGACGTACGCTTTATATACCACCCACCCCCACTACAATTTTTCCATTGGACAAGTCTCGACACGCATATTGTGCGAGGAATTTTTATGGGGACCACTCCCCCACTATCCCAGATTGGTTTAAGTGCATTGTCGGCACTATCTCAAAGAGCAATTTCCTGGAATTTTTTCAATAGATCTGGCAAGTTTTTACCCTATCTGATTTATGTGCGGCTTTCCGGCGCCAAACAAGTCTCGACAGGAATTATTTAGTGTGTGTGAGTGTGTGTGTGTGTGTGTGTGTGTGTGTGTGTGTGTGTGTGTGTGTGTGTGTGTGTGTGTGTGTGTGTGTGTGTGTGTGTGTGTGTGTGTGTGTGTGTGTGTGTGTGTGTGTGTGTGTGTGTGTGTGTGTGTGTGTGTGTGTGTGTGTGTGTGTGTCAAATCCTATGGAAATAGCCGCCGAAAATGACCGGGGGGGGGGGGGGGGGGGGGAGCTAGGGGGGAACTAGGGGGGAACTAGGGGGGAACTAGGGGGGAGCGCCGCCATCTTTGAGTTAGAACTCTCATATATATACTACTCCCTTCTCAAATTTTAAATTTCTAGCTCTAATATCATAACGATCCTTAGTCTTATCGGAGACCATACGAATTCTTTCCCTAGCGAATTCATGAACCTCGTCCAATTTTTGACGGAAAGCGGAATTAAAATACACCTGGGACGAAGCCACGGAAGGATTGACACCCTTTTCTAAATCTGACGGAAGTCGAAGATCCCGACCTGTCAACATCATAGCTGGAGAAAAACCGGTAGTGTCGTGAATTGCAGAGCGATACGATAAAAGAAATAAGGGAATCCACTCATCCCAATCTTTCTGATCCTGATCAACAAAAGAAGAAAGATAACGAAGAAGCGTCCTATTCAATCTTTCTACCATTCCATTAGACTGCGGATGCAAAGCGGTGGTACGAGTTTTTCTAATCCCTAAAATTTGAAGGAACTCCTTCATCAAATTCGACTCAAAATTTCGACCCTGATCTGTATGTAATTCAAGAGGAGCTCCGTAACGACAGACGAATTCTCGAACGAAAGCTCGAGCAACGGTGCTAGCTTCTTGATTCGGAATTGGGACTACTTCTAACCACTTTGTAAAATAATCTGCTATCACCAGGGCATAGCGATTTCCTGACTTAGAAAGAGGAAGAGGGCCTAGGATATCCATTGCGACTCTTTCAAATGGAGCTCCTACGTTAGATATTTGAAGAGAGCTCTTCCCTTTTTCACGAGGTCCCTTCTTGGCTAAACAAACCGTGCAAGTTCTGCACCAATTTTCAACGTCAGCTCGGCAGTGAGCCCAAAAATACCTTTCTCTGATCCTACCTTAAGTCTTATTAGAAGCGAAATGGCCACCAACAGGTGAATCATGAAAGCTTGACAAAATCTCAGTTATCTTTTCTCTAGGAACCAGAAGCTGCCAACGTACCGACCTGGAGTCAGGTGATTCCCATTTCCTATAAAGCAACTGATCGACAAGAAACAAGGAGTCCCACTGCGCCCAGTAAATTTTCAAAGACTGACTCATAGAAGATATTTCTTCCCACTGAGGCCTAACTCCTGTAGATTTCCAATTCCGAACCAGGAGGAGATCTGAGTCTTTTCCCTGGGCGATGATCCAGTCTTCTTTATCTTCAACGAGAGAAATTTGACGAACGTTAAGCGAGGGATCTAGCTGTTTATTTAAACGAGAGCACTGTTTGCAATCGTCCCCGCACGGACGACGAGAAAGTGCATCAGCATTACCATGCAGAACTCCGGGACGGTGTTTAATTTCGAAGTCATATTGACCTAACCTCTCCAACCATCGAGCTACTTGGCCTTCAAGTGATTTGAACGAAAGAAGCCAAGTTAAGGAAGCATTGTCTGTCCGAATCAAAAATTTCCTTCCATAAAGATAATGATGGAAATGGCAAATAGATTTTACCATCGCTAAATAATTCCCTACGGGTAACACAATAATTGCGTTCTGGTTTAGACAAGACCCGACTGAAATAACTAATAACGCGCTCTTGGTTATCCTGAATTTGAGACAAAACCCCACCTATACCACAGAGAGAAGCGTCAGAATCTACGATGAATTGAGAATCGGTGATGGGATAAGCTAATATTGGTGACGAAGTTAATAATTTTTTAAGGAGAACAAAGGCTCCTTCGCATTCGGGAGTCCAATTGAAAACAACTTTAATTCCTGTAAGAGCATGGAGAGGTCTCGCTATGGAAGCAAAGCCCTTAACGAAACGACTGTAATAAGTACAAAGTCCTAAGAAACTTTGAACCTTTGCTTTTGAATCGGGACGAGGCCAATTCAAAACCTTTTCTATTTTAGAAGGATCTGTCTTAACACCTTCCGCTGAAACGACGTGTCCGAGAAAAGATACTTCCTTTTTGAAAAAATGACATTTTTTGGGACTCATTTTTAGACCAGCTTGGAATAAACGACTAAAAACCTGCTTAAGATTTTCCAATTCCTCATCAAAAGTCTTACCAAACACAATGATGTCATCGAGATAAACTAAACAAATCTTGCCAGTCAGACCTTGAAGGGCGAATTCCATCGCTCTTTCGAAGGTAGCTGGTGCATTACAAAGGCCAAAAGGCATAACTTTAAATTGCCAAAGTCCACCTAACCCTGTGACAAAAGCTGTTTCCGCTTTGTCTAACGGATTCATTTCGACTTGTCAATAACCACTCTGTAAATCAATCGTAGAGAGCCAACGGGCACCAGAAATTAAATCAAGGGTATCCCCTATCTGAGGAAGTGGATACGCATCTTTCTTGGTGATCTCGTTCAACTTCCTATAATCTATACGAAACCTCTTGGAACCATCTTTTTTATTGACCAAGACAATGGGAGAAGCCCACGGACTAGAAGACGGCTCAATAACATCTGCTGTTCTCATATCCTCTACTAATTTTTCAACTTCCCTGCGACCGTTTAAAGGAAGCCGTCTAGCTGCCTGTTTAATCAGAGCGTTATTCCCTACATCTATCGAATGCTTAGCTATGGTACATCTCCCGATGTCGGCAGAGTCTTTAGCAAAAGTCTCTTTAAAATCGTTAAAAAGACAAACGAGACTATCAGTCTGAGCGATATCTAAATCTTTAGAAGACCTAGTAAAGAGTTCCGTGAGATAAGAAGGAACGACTAAAGAGTCTGAAACATGTTCCAAAACGCGCAAAGACGAGAGGGTTTCTTTCTGTTCAGAAGAGTTAATAAATCTAGACGTTTCGAGGTTGATTTTACGGTAACCAGAACAGAGAGTCGAATCGCCGGTAGAAATGACGCAGTTGTGAGTGGAAAGAAAATCTACGCCTAAAATGCCTTCATCTTCTATATCAGCTACTAGAACTTCATGTGGGGATTGAACACAATCCGCTACTGTTACCTGCACGACCATCTTACCTACGACAGGGGTAATTGCTCCGGTAGCAGTGCGAATAGACGCAGAAAGATTAATTGAAGCAAGAGACGAAATCATATCTGGACGAACAACGGAAATATCGGCTCCAGTATCTATCGCCCACAAACAACTTAGTCCGTTAACGGAACCTTTAGCATATAAGCCGGTACGACGCAGGCCTCTAACCACGAACTGTGTAGCAATAGGGCTAAGGAACTTGGAAGAAACCGATGATATCCGCCCTTTCGAAACATCGGTAGCTAGTTTCCCGAATTCTGAGGAACAGAAGGTTGTGCTGCCCAAACCGGATTAGAGGGAGCCCTCTTGGAGGCATTTTTGCGCCACGAATCTTCCGCAGTCTTCAACTGACGGTCGAGTTTAAAACAATTCTTCGCGATATGTCCTCTTACGCCGCAAAACTGGCACTCTGAGACAGGCCGATTGGAGTTTGATCTATTGTAACGAGAGAAACCACTATTTTTCCTTCCTGGTAGAGAATCTGAGCTAGCCTGATTGACTGAAGGACGGGACGAAGAATTTTCTGAAGGTTCAGCTTGGCTCAATCGATGAAGTTGACGCGAACCTAAATCCGCCTCGTTTATGGCTTCTAATTCTAAGCCCTTAATAATTGCTTCATGTAGAGAATTTGGAGCTGCGAGCCTCAGATGATACCGAAGCTCCGGATTCCGAATCGCATTAATGAATTTCGCCCGAGCTATCTGATCTCTAGCTTTTTCTGCACAATCAGTAAGGGAATGACGAGCGAGACGTTCGATGTCATTTCCGAGAGAGGCTAAATCTTCCTTGGGCCCTTGACGTCTATTTTCGAACTGAATAAAATAAAGTTTGGAAAGATGTTCTTCGCCAAACCGGAGTTTAAGAGCCGCACAAATGCTGTCGAAATTTTCAGAATCCGAATCTGAAAGTGATCCAAGAACTACCAAAGCCGGACCGGACAAAGAGGCTGTCAAATTAGCTGCTTTCTGGGACGGATTCCAACCATTAACCTTACTAATCATGTTAAACTGACGTTCGTATAGACTCTAAACAGACGAACCGTCATACGAACCGGGCTTCAAATTCGATTGTTTCGAAGGCAACTCTACAATACTCGCGGGAGGTACAGAGACCTGATTGAGTCCGAACGAGCTCTGAGTCTGCGGAGGGAGAACATTGACAGTTCCGCGTGATTTTAAAAAGGCCAAGAACTCTGACTGAATATCTATGCTAGGATGAGACGACGCGACAGGAGGCTCAACTACTTCCGAAATATCACGTGACGGAACATCGTAGCATCGCGGAAAAGAGCTAACCTGAGCTTGTCGCGAGACATGAACAGGTGGAAAATTTTTAGCAACAGGGGGAATTTCGCCTCCCCCATAAATAGCGTCAGACCTTGATTGATCCGGAATTGAATGAATGGAGGTCCTCCTTGCCGGGACCGGGACTGAAGGAAGAGAAGTCCTTCTACCTGGGGATGGAACTGGGCGTATCGGGAATTCCTGCGGCCGCTCCTGAAGCTTCTGCACACCTTTCAGGATCCCGATCAACGCCTGGGACACGATTTCTTGTTGTTGATGCTGTTGCGAGAGGAGTTCGTGCAGAAGATTCTGCTGTTCTTGTTGCTGCTGTTGTAGCAGTTGTTGATGTTGTTGATGTTGTTCTTGCTGCTGAATCTGACGCATCAGCAAATCTTGGTTTCCCTGGATGAGCTCTGCCAAGAGAGCTAGTTGGAGCTGGGGCTGAACCTCAGCTTCCGTAAGACGAGAAACGGGAGGAGACGCTGATTCAGGAGAGCGCTGGCACGACGAAACGCGTCCGGCAGCTCGTCGCTCCGCGCGTGATGCTCTCAACGTCGGAGTTCGTTGCATTATTTTGAATACTTCTTTACACTCAAAATCCACTCAAATGGCACAGAAGAGATCCCGCTTCTGACACCAATGTAACAACGGGGGAAATTAAGAAAGGTCTAAGAGAATCAAAGAGTTCTCTGTCCGATTCAAGCGAACGCCGAGCCAAAGAAGTCTCACGAACAAGGAATATTTCAGAAAGAAAATAGATGTATTTGGACACAAGCTCTCTTTTAAAAGTCTAGAGACTGACTGTTTTTACAATAATGTCGGTTGACGCAGCAACCTTATTCTTTTTAAAGACATAAGAGGTTCATAAACGTCTTTTATCTATGATGACTACTAGATCATTTAAAAGGGGACAAAACGAGTGATTTCACCCTTTGTAACAATATAAATAACATACCAATTTGGAGTTGAAAACTTTATCGATACTTTAATTACATCCACCGTGATGAATATAACATCTATACTGCGATTTATATTTATTTGAAACGAATACTTACGAGTGAAAGGTTCTTCTATTGCAGGCTCTAAATTTCACGCCGTGAAACACGCACATATGAACCATTTCTTCTAATATTCAAAAAGTTGTCTCATCAAAACTACTGATCACTGTGGTTGGGTGGAGATTAGTGCATCAAAACGCTCAAAAACGCTTCAATATCGCGCGTCTGAGATCACATGGGTGGCACAGAGCCACAAAGAAAATGGGCGCCACTGACATTCATTTCGGTACAGGCGTTTCAGCGTATCCCCTATCCCGTGGTAGGTAGAAATCAGTGGGGTGAACGGGGGAGGCTACCGTGCGCTGGTCACCAGCGGAAATCGCGTCCGCCTTGGATTCCTGCGAAGCAAGAATCTTCGTATGCTCCCCCTCTGCAGCCTCGAAATTCTTCCTTTGGGATCGTCGCTAATCCGCCACTCTGCAATTTCCGTGAATTCGTCACCGATTTCCTGCTTGTTGCCGTTAAAATTCGAAAAACAAAAGAAATAATAAGTCTAAAATATTTTATTCGCTATTCACCACAGTGTCCCCTCTTCGAATTTCGGATGCGTGACTCCATTTCTGCGACTTGTTTGCAATTACATTGCTACTCGATATCGAAAAACCCTTAATTTTGGTTCTGCCCAGGGTTCAGCGAGCCGTTCTTAACGGGTATCAAAAATGCCACGTTACAGTATGTATTATTCGAAAAAACAACGAAATTGTTTCCATACGGATAGTTCAATGAATCTATCTACATTAATTTAGAACCACGAATAGGCAAATAAATTCAGCTACTTTTGAATATTTTGTTGTTTAAAAGAAACAAACAAAACTCCACGTGTAAAGCAGCAGGGAAAAGATAAAGATAATGAAATACAAGTTTTCAGTGTGTTGGACTAATAACATAAACGAAATATTAACATCGAATAAATGTTTTGTTGATTACGATCACTTCATTCGTCAGCTAAACTATTTCATCAGCTTCTTCACTGCTTCAAAATTTTTACAATACTTATGAAATTCTTGCATTTTCATACGAAATCTCTTTACGCCACCTGGTAATAGCTTCTTATCGCTGAGACAAATATATCTTGTCACCTCAGTGAGCAAAAGTTAATCCAAAGTGCGTGCGATAGTTCGGCGAAGTGTAAATAGATGTATGACTAATTGTAAGTAGGATGATAGGTACATACTTGCAAACGGTCCACGGTTTGAATTTTCAAAAAAATCATTCGGCGTCTAATCAGAAACTGAAAATGCATTTCATCCGACTTGCGAACAATGATTAGTTATTTGCGTTACTGAAAAACCTACCAACTGCAGTAATTAGGCTGAGAATTTTGATTTTATTTTTGATCCGAGCCATCCCAAATGATTAAAACACTACACTAAACTAAATGTTCAGTTGATTGTACCTAACTTTGTTTTTGCCCACTAAATATCCATTATTATCAACTGAGATTTTCCTAAATCAAGAAAACATGATCTTGCATTGATCAAACATTCGTTATTTCAAAAAGTAGGATAGTCAGATTAACAAAATGATTTCTATAATTACGATATAATACAGATTGTTCAACTTGATATTTCGTGGACTATATATCTGCGTTTTTGTGTTCCATAATAATTTAGTTAACAGAAGTATTTTTTAATTAGTTTGTGCGGCTAATAAGTTGTTCTAATAAACAAATATTTGTCCCGCCACCCATTAACGCCGCATTTAGTTGATCGCAACAGTTTTTTTTTTTTTTTTTGTTTAACAACTTTTTCTTCTTAGTGTGTCAAAAGTTGAGTCACTTGACCCGTTATTTGACCCACAGGCTCAATTACGAATTTCAAATGTTGGGAGCAATCAATTCTTTCAAAGATAAATATGACCCTGATATTCGCTCCGTCCATTGGGGCGTCAAAGTGGGGGAATACGACTCACAGCGCTCGGGGTGGTAATTTTGTGCAACTGTTGCACGTCAGTTCGACGTGGTTCTACGCCATTAACACATGCGAGATTATTACTTTGATGGCATTCAAAAAGAAACCCGGTTGTATTTGTTGCGTATTTGGTTGCAAGAACAACTCACTGAATGCACCAAATACGCATTTTTATGTATTTTCTAGTGCCACGCTCAAGAAACCTCAACGAGACAAGTGGATCTAGGCGGTTAAAAGAAAAACGTAAGTGTTGAATGAATTCTAACCTAGTGTTGCGGAACTTATTATCATGCAATCGACTTAAACATAATTGGATGAATTGCATTGAATAACGCTAAACAAAGATGAATGTTATCGAATAGAAATATGTTATCAGAAAAGAAGAACTTCGATATTATTTTCCAAACATTTTTTTATTGAACCGCACAACAATTTTATATGCTTTCAGGGTAAATGGGTTTGAATAGCGACCTAAGAAGCACACTCGCATTTGTAGTCAACATTTCATTGGTATTAAAAAATCGGACCATCCTTTGAGTCCGAGTTTTGTTCCGAAAATTTTTCCAAATTCTCAAAGTTCAAAAGATGGAGCAAAAACTTTAGAAAGTGCAGCACGAAGGTATATAATACAACTAATATAATAATTGGATTTTTGTCGAGACTCCTTGATACAGAAGTTGAATTTCACTGATTGTTTCAATGCATGTACGTGCAATGGTATTTCACTGTTATTGTCAGGTTTGATCGGAGCCTTCAACAGCAGATGAAATCAAGGGCGACGCAGCCTTCTGAACCAACAGCGCAAGGATTGAGAACTGGACATTTCGAAAACGAAGAGTTACCATTATCCACGAGCTGAATGATGATGCAGAGCCGTTGCGAAAAGATCAAGAAATTCAAGTAGATTTCCTGGAGCTTCAATCTACTTCTTTCACATTTATGTATAATCACCATGGGACCGAAACTCATCGTAGTGAAGCTGAGATACAAGCCAACATTCCGCTGGCTACAAGTGAACGAAATTACAGTTCCGCAGGAAAACGTATGAAGGATTCATGTTATGGAACTGACATAGTTCACAGAGTTGTGTCTGATTAAAATTTCGTTGATTTCGACAGTCAGTGATGACAAGATGCAGTTCATAGAGAATGATGTCTTTATCACGACATTTCGGCAGAACCCCGCCTGCCATCATCAGGTTTCTTAAAAAATTACAAAAAAATATATATATATATATTGTGACGTGGTATTTCGTACCCCGTCACTTTGTTTAATTATCGCATTCCCCTAGGTGCAGATATCGCTAAAAATAACGAAAGCACGTCTGAGGCCAATACTCCAAAAATGAACGACTAATTATCTTTAACTTGAATTCTCTTTACTAAGCTAATTTTATGCTATTTTCTAATTCTGTAACGCTCAACGAGAAACATCTACGAGACCTTCGCGTCAAGATACCAGGACACTGCTTGACAGGGGTCACGTACCAGCTCAACATCGACCACCACCGACTACAGACGAACGAATACCGCTGAAACCACTCCCGATGGATTCCTATCTAGTTGTCGAACAGGGTCGTGCGTGATGCACAAGCAGTACCTCCAACTATTTAAGACTTATCGGCCAGGAGCCGAACCACGAAGGAATGCTTCTACCGCTCGGATGCATCGTCAGGCGGCGTACAGGGCTGTGCGTCAAAAACACAACAAAGCCTCCCGTCGACGATACTTATCAGCCTGGAGCTGAACCGACCCTAACGCCTACTAAGTCGTTGTCTATCAAATAGAGGACGGTTTTCTTTTCACGAACCGTCCTATCGAAGGACTGCGGCGTGGAATAGGCTATGATATGCTGACCACGTGGATCTGGTGGATCTAGTGTGGGGATCCGGGTTGAGGGCCATCACCACCAGATCGTTCCGGCATGAGGGCTTCAATGAGCGAGGGCCGGGATGCAGCGCCGATGAAATAGCTACAACGGGGAGTACCAGTAAAGCAAGGAGTGAGTTACAGTCGGTCGCAAGTCCGAAGGACCGGTGACGTACTATTGCCGCACACCTCAATATCGCAACACATGAGCAGTACGACCTCCCCTCTCACCAACGATACCGCACAGCTGAGGGAAAACATCTCTGACCACCTTCCGACGTCCCGATACCTCGATACCTGTCGTCGAGGAAGAAGAAAAACAAGCGGCGAGGGATTATCGCTGCCTACCCGTGGACCAGACCTACGCGACCTGCTGGTCCAATTAGAATACCGCAAATTTGAGGAAGAATCACGTGACAGCAGCTCGACGAAAATCAGGATCATCGCTCACCTTGTCACTCTACGTTCAGTTATCGCTAATAGCAGACGTGCTTTTAGTTAGCTCTACTTCCAGTTTCGTTAATAGCCGATGTGCCTTTGTTAATCCTACCTTCAGCTTTCGTTAATTGTAAACGTGTTCCTGTTATCGCTACGCAAGTCGTCGTACCGCTATCGTATCGCATTCTCTACCACCTGTTAGATCTTCTTTTACGTAAGTGAGGTTCCTTTTCTATTTTGTGAAGCCACGAGATTACTTGCAATATATCGTACCTTTGCCTTTATCTCTTTCTCTCTTTATCTTGCAGTTGGTCTGCTTGAGCCAATTGAGCTCGTACTCTTTCTCTCTTTATCTTGCAGTTGGTCTGCTTGAGCCACCTGGGCTCGTACCTTATTCTCTCTTATCTCTTATCTTGTCCCTTTCTCTGTCTTATTGCAAGTAACTTCGCGACTGGTTGACTATTACTTACGCATTGTAGTGACTATCGCTTTATTTTATTATCTTTCTCTTCTGGAATATTCGAATATCTAATATCGCTGTCTAGCAGCGCGTTCCGTTAAAAGATCAATTTTTATCTTAGCTATTGAGCACTGCTATTATGTTATATTTTCTCTGATTAGTTTATACCTGTCTCTTTACCTATTACCGTTGAGTATCGTATCGTAGTGAGTGTACCGCGGGAGCGATCTTACATCGCTGCGCGGTCCCGCTCGTCGTTCATTTGACATTCGAGTATTGTGCCGTATAGCATAACATCTTTTTCATTATTTTCTTCGCTAATATCGCTGATCGTAGTTGTCCCTAGTCTATTTGGTTTGCCGTACGTTGCATATTAATTATCTTGAATATTATTTGCCTTATCTTGAATTACCTTTTATCGTACCGAATATTATCTCTCTTTCTCTCGCACTTACCGCAAACAAGAGACTACGTATTATCTGTTAGTACCTATATTTTATGATAATTTTCTACTTGACCTGTCGCTTGAATTTACCTTGTAATTCATAATTCCCTGTCTGCCTATTTCTGATCATTCTGGTAATGTGATAACTATTACAATTGTTGTATTTCGCATGTGTTTATAATCGCTTCTCATATTTTATGGTTTATTTGCTTACTGCTTAATTTAAGTACCGTATATCTTTTTCTGTTCTGCCTATCTATCATAAAACCGTATTAATCATAACCTTTAGTATCGCGAGCTTGCGCATATTTCCCGCTTATTCGGAAAACGTTCCGTTATTTGTTAACTCTCTCGCTTAACCTTTCTCTGGCTGTAAATATTGTTAATTATTGCATTTATCGTAATTGTATCTCAATCTCTTCAGCTACTTGCTTGTCATTAAACCTATCGCTTCTTACTTAATATATTTGATATTATTCCTGCTTCACTTGTTTCTTATTTTATCTATTGGATTCGACTCCGCCCCTCTACCATTATCTTGTCTATCTGAGCGAACTGTGCAAAACCGTCGTAGAACCTGACCTTACCTTTATCTATTACCTTTACCTTTACCTTTATCTCTTTGTCTAATTATCTATTTTTGACGCATGTGCGTCTGGCGCCCAACACTCGTGTCTTTCTCTCTCATTACCTCTCTCTCTATGTAATTATTCAGGTTAGTGACTGCGCCGTAGGGTAACCAATTATCTCGTTTTCATCGTTTTACCCTTAACTTCATAAAAATTGGTTACAATATATATAAATTTCACAGACATAAATTTAACAATCAACACTTCCAATTACAATTATTATACATAAATGCCTCTAAACAATTATTATTGTTAAGTTGTCATAAGATAATAAAATATTACACACTCACATTTTTAGACATTCCTTAGCTTACTAATTGTTGCTTACATGGTGTTTCAGAAGGTGCTTATGACAACCTAACAATAATAATTAATTAGAAGCATTTATGTATGATAATTGTAATTGAAAATGTTAATTGTTGAATTTACATCTGTAAAATTCATATATATATATTTATATATATTATATTATATATAAATTTATATAAAATATATATATATATTTTTTTTTTTCAATATTTTAAGAAACCTGATGATGGCAGGCAGGGTCCTGTCGAAACGTCGTAATAAAGACATCATTCTCTATGAACTGCATCTTGTCATCACTAACTGTCGAAACCAACGAAATTTTAATCATACAACCAATACAGTCACGACCTTCTAACTCACTCAGAGATGTGTCTGTCGGTTCAGATAACGAACGTAAAATTCTGCAATTAAGATGTGATTCTGGGTTTGATGGATTTTTTTTGTATCACAAACAATGAAGAGTTACTCGATCTTGCTAGTGTGACATTTGACACTTTCAATTTATTATTGCAAGTTTTGGAGCAAAACCGATCGAATAATCCAAAAGTATTTAACGATTCAAGGACACCATTGAGAGAGAAGCTATTGTTTTTTTCATGAAAATAAAATGTGGGCTAACGTTTGCAGCATCGAGTGTTCTTTTCAAGCTACATAGAACCACGGTTTCTAGAAATTTTTTTTCTGTATTGCATCAATTAGCAAATTTGTGTAAAAATTTCGTGATTTGGCTCTCTAAAGAAGTCGTTCAGTCGACAATGCCTACGGATTTTAAAGAAAATTACGAAAACTGTCGTGTTATTGTTGATTGCACAGAGTTCAAAGCTGAACAACCTTCTACAGTAGAACATCGCGTTCGCTTATATTCTCAATATAAAAAGAGTTTCACAGTAAAAGTTTTAGTCGGATGTACACCTGACCGTTACATTTCATTAATCTGCAAATATCATAGCGAAAGAACAACTGATGCGCAGATGGATTTTTGGAAGTGGAAGTGGATTTTTAGAATTGCTTGAACCGGGCGATGTAGTGTTAGCTGACAAGGGCTTTCCAGCGGTAAAAACAGCATCAGAGGCAAGTGGCAAAGGAACATTACTTGTAATGCCACCGTTCCTTCATAATGATAATTTTTCCGCTCAAGAAGTTGCTGAAACGTATAAAGTATCTCTGCACAGAATTCATATCGAGCGCATTATTCAAAGAATTCGAATATATAGAATATTCGACAAATTGTCTTTAAGTATGCTACCGCATTGTGACGATATAGTTTTGATGTGTTGTGTTTTGGTAAATTTGCAGTCTGCGATTTTAAAAACGAGTGACGATGAAGAAAGTGTCCAAAAATAAAATTTCGTCTGAAAATTCCTTACATAGCAGCTGTCAAAGGTGTTTAATTCCAGCAAGAATTGTAAAAATATGTATAAATAAAAAGAAACAGGTGTTATCAAATAAACTGCGGAAATATTCTTTGTACCAAGCTGGTTCTCCTATTTCATTTCACATGTTCATTTCGATGTCAAATTACAATTTTAAATAAAACATCGGATAACCGAGTCATAATGTTCTGCTCAATCGTATCACAGTTGCAGACTTGTTGCATTAATAAAATGGTTAGGAACATTTTTTTGTCGCATAACGTTTTTCTTTGGCTCCACAACATTCATAGCATTACGATGATAAATTAAGCTAATTGGGACGATATTTTCATTATCGCTTTCACACAAAGCTTGTAAGTAGTGATCGAAGTAAAATGCATGGAATTTGGATATCAGATGTTTTAAAAATGAATCATCTCGTGGGAGAGTGATAAAGCAGCTTCCCTTTGGTGACTACACAAATAAATCACACTGTGACAATCCTGTTACATACATTTGCATTTGACACTGAGCTGCGTATCATACTGATGCGTTGATTTCAAATCTACATTATTATTTGAATCAACTAAATATGGGACGTTGAAAGTTTCCAAGAGTTCATCGCAAACAGGTACTTTTTAACACGAATGAGGACACTTGATCTCTACTAATTTCGTTATACATCCATCTTCTATCACGACTCCGTCAGGAGACGCACTTAACCATGGCTGAGCTTGTAGAAAAACTGTACCAATGGTGAAAACCTGAACATTCAGTAATGTTTCATATTGCTTTCGGGCGATTTTCTCCATTTTTTGGCCATATTGGGTCGCGGCAAATGATTTAGTGTGAACGATATTTAAAAATGTGTCTATTATTTTTTCAAGATCGCGTTTTGTCCGTGTTTTAATTGCGTGGGCTTTACTACTTGCAGTTATTCTGAGCTTTCTAGTTTTAGACCAATCAAAGCACTCGCTTTGACTTACAGTTTTAATGCACAGTTCGATTATTTCTTGTTCGCTCAATTGAGTATATTTTTCATAAAAACATTTCGCTGAAATGCTTGAAAAGTGGGATTCTTGGAGGTATAATTTACTTCCTTTTGCTCATATCATTAAGTTCAAAATGCAGGTTTCCCAAGATAGCTTATTATTAAATGAAGTCAATTGAGTTACTTTCGTTGTTTTCAAGCTTTCATCACGCGTACCGTCTTTCAGACGCTCTTGAGCAGCTAAGATTAAATTGAGCCAACAAGAGTGCGTTACATCGGATAATTGCGCATCATACGGAAGACAATTTACTGGGTTCAGGACGCTTTCAGCCTTAAAGTGTTCCGTGACGATAATTCTTTTCGCCTATATTTCTTTTCCAAGTTGATTCCGTGAAGGCCTTCCCCATTTTTGGTCTAAGCTAGTTTGTGATGCAGGTCGATCGGTATTGATGTAGCATATTGAAGCGCAAATATGCTTACATTTTCCCCCAGCACCAGTACCGTCAATCTAGAAAAGAAATGAATGTTTATAATCGCTGGAGAATAGATGGCGTATTAAAAAATACGCTCCCAAACATCAATTCATATTAAGTAATTAGATGTGAATACATAAGTACATAACAACAACATTGGTTATCAAATTTTCAAATACCACTATTGTTTTTAATAAATCAGAGATTTTCTAAAAATATTTTACCTCCATTTCGACCTTGTACGGAGGTGAAGTAACGGAAGTCTGACGGATTACATTACATCTTATCACGGTTGACCGTATTTCGTTGAAAAAACATTCTTCCACTTGAACTACGTGCGTTGTGGTGAGGCCGGAACCTTTTTTTATTGTTGCTGGATTGAAATCTATCGAATGTGTTACTGCCTGAAATCCGTCCGTATGCATATATTCATGTCTGTAGACAATTACATAGACATGTTGAGGTTATGCAAGCGATCAACTTTCAATACGAAAATAAGATAAGTACACGGCACTTGGAAAGTAAAAGAGGTACTTACCATTGTACGTAGAAGTCTCAGCTTCGTTTTTTGTCATTAATAAACTTGACACGATCCACTTTTTTTTCTTATTCAAACATTCGCTATTTTATTTGACAACTTCCCATACAAATGAAGGCAACGGCCGGCGTCACGAACGTGCAACGGTTGTTCACAACTGCCACCAGTGGCGCTGCCTACTCGATGCATGGAGCGAAAAGCGTTTCACGCAAACAATGAACTATCAATTTTGAAAAAATTGTTATTTTTCCGAATTCGTCACCGATGATTTCTTTCAGATAGGTCTGACCCTGACGTAGTGCTCAACATAATATAAAGTTTTTTTGATTTCTTTTCAAGCTGTACTGGTTCTCATAAATCGATTAGAAGCAACAGTGGCAACCTGTCCTCCGTAAACCGAGCCTTACGCACGCGGCGTATGCCTGTGTGAAGTTACCTACATTTTGCGGAGCGACCATGTTTGAATAAAATTTTTGTAGAGTATATCATAAAATTCACCTAATCAAACATGATTATTGCAGTTAAACAAACAAAATCCTGACGGAATGACATTGTATTTTGAGTAAAAACGGACAGAACTTCAAATTGCGATGAACGTAGGTGTTGAGAGTAGTGCTCAAATTATTGCAAACTTGGATGAAGCAGGCTCAGATAAAAGACGCTCTACTGTATTGTAACGAGTGCGGATTATCTTGGGCCAGAGCCTATGAGATAAACCCGTTATTGTGCGTTCTTTGTCACTTTATAATGAAAAAGTATGTTTATAATGAACCCCCTCTGATGGGTTAACAGCAGGATCAGCTTATCAGACCCAAAAACCCTGAACAGTCGAACTATACGGACTTAGGTATCACCAAAGCCGCCTTGATATGTGAACAGGCACCTCCGCCCGTTGCTTCCTTCGAAAAGATAAGGGCTTGTTCGGCCGTTGCTTTCAGCTGGAGACAAGTAAGAGAGGCGTATGTCACCTATTCGGAGATACGGGCTCACCAGTACTCCCTTCTAATTGCGAACTCCGAATAAACAGAGTCGCCTGTCTATTTCTGTTGTGGTTTACTGACCCCAAACACTTTCAATCCTTCAGACCAGAGATTACCTTGGCTGGCTGTTGGTTTACTTCCCTTCCCCTCTTCAAGGTGCAACTTCATGCTAGAAACATATGTTTGACAACGAGACAGACGAGTGCATATTCAGAATTTAAAACTGCTTTAATAGCGATAGCACGAATACATTTGATATTGACCGAGGTCGGCGATCTGGTTTATAAAATTAACAATAGAGAACAAAATTATCAAATAAAAATAAAAAAATAATAATAATAATCAAAATTTATCGGTTCTGCTTCTAAGACGGTCCTTACAGTTCAAACGTTTTATATCTTTCCTAACTCTCTTTAGCAGTCCCGGGCTATCGTGGACTCTGATAAATAATATCTATCTCACATTGGAACTAAACGCTTTGCTTGAGGTTCCTCTCCTTAAACTTGAAGCTAAATTCGATAGTGTTCTCTGGACGAGTAACGTTTCGTTTCAACATGACGCAGCTTGGCGCTTTGCCGATCAACTGGTACCCGTTCTTCGTGGTCCTCCAGTTTTATACTCTTCCAGGGCTGTGGTCAGGTTATCTTGTTGACGTCATTTCCCTATTCGTGTGTCCTGCTATGGGTCATCGTCCTGGTATGCGTTGGTCATCGTCCGTCGTCTTTGTTTATTATTTTGGGTTTATGTAGGTCACTGTCGATGTCGATGCTGGTCTCGATCAGCTGTCCGTTACAGTTGTTGTCGTGATTTGTGTATGTTACGGGCATTGTTGATATATTGCGTTCTTGAACAGCTGTCCGTTACAGTATATTAAAACTATGACATATACTCACATCCTCCATAGCTGTATGATCGTTATAATCTTGATGGCCTGTCCAGTAACCTGTATGACTACGAAAGCCTCTGAAAGTTGGCGTATATTTTTTCTTGTAGCAGCCCAAGTGCCACTTCCCAACTATGTGATTTGCATAGCCCAATTCTTCAAGGTACTGGGGAAGTAACTTCTGATTCAGTGGCAGACCTCTGGGCTCAGCACCAAAGAGTACCTTTGAAGCATCACAGATGAATTGAAAATCAAATTTACTTGTTAAAATACGTGCATTAAAAGCTCAATTTCGGAGCCTGTCAAACGAGCGGAATCCAATGAAAACAACATAGTAAAAAACACGTTTATTGCACGAAAAAATTGTGAATAAATGGTGTACGCATAAAAAATGAAAGTGAATCCATCCACTAGTATTCCATACACGTTTTGTAAACCTAGCTTTCACCATAAAAAAAATGCGTATAATACACGAATTTTTCGAAATGTCTAACGTACGTGTTGTATATGTCATGCGAATATTACGCAACGATTATATGTATATTCATACGTTTATTCAAAACAGAGAATTGCGTTATAATTGATAACAACAATGGTGAGTGCGGGGGTTAACGTTATATTAAATTTATGTATAAACAAAATTAGGCGTGCGTTACGCCGGGAAGCAGTATTGATTCTGCTCACACGGCCTCTCGTCGGGCTCGGCGACAATGCATATAAAGTGCATATAATCGCGTAATTTGAGCACTGCTGCCGATAAGGAAGCCAAGCGCGCAAAGCGGGCTACGCTGCACGATGAATTTCGTACTCATTTAAATGATCCCCGGCATGTTCCTACGAGAGGACATAAAACTGTTACATTCTATGACAAATGTTCCAGCTCTATCACATCCCCCGACGAAGACAAAGGCGCGTCTCTGCGGCTTTTGATTTCTCGTAGGATTCTTTCGTTACGTTTGGCCTGTTCCTCAATCTTGCGTTTTAATTTCCTTCGTTCTACTACTTCCAAAGCAGAGGGATTCCTTTGGCAACAATATCCGGTGAACGCCGAAATATAGGTGGGTATATTAAATTTCCACAGCAAAAGTAGAAAAGACAAGACGGATATCGTTCCAGAAATGGCAGCTATTGATGGGATCCCTATACCTTTGAAGTTAGCTCATGTATTGTTGACCCGAAGGGTTGCTTCGTTATTCGCGAGGACACTCTCAAGGTCTAAAATGGTTTGTCCTTGATCCTTGAGGGTATCCAAGTTAATCACGTGATGCAATACAATTTCCCGGCCTGTTACAAATTTGTTTAGCGGGGAAATGGTATCTGCATGTATTTCTGTTAATTGAGAAGTCATATGTTCTACGATTGATTTGACTCGCGTTTTCAGAGTTTGAAGTTCACAGCTCTGATTCGTGGATATCAGGGATAGCTTGGTGATTTGAATAATAAAAGTCTGCATTGAAGCGCATGTTATGGTTACCTCAATTGGCTTCGAAGGTAAGATTATTTGCGATCCCTGCGTTCATATGTAAGCAATATCTGTGACGAGAAAACGACTCAGGGTGCATCCTCGTGGTATGGGATCGGTTATTTTCTCACAAAGTTCAATAGTATCGTTGCGATGTCCCAAATCACGGTAATCACCAATGAAATAATCGGTTATCTGTTTCAATTGAAAAAATGTGACTTCTCTTATAAAATTCTTACGTACTAATTTCAAAGCATATGTTGGGTTAAGTGTTACATAAGTGTGATTTATTCTTACGGGTACCGGGGTATTATGAATTATTACCCAAGGTTCCTTTTCTAAGTAAGGCACTGTGAGTATATAGATAAGTTTGCCTTTATCTGTGGTTGTAGTTAAATCACTTATTTTAATAAACTTCGCGTAATTTTCCTCCTTCATAGGTATTAGTGTCTTTTTGTCATTGGCGTCGAAAGCTTGGAGAGCTGTCATAAGCTCCTTTGGAGTAAGGAGGGTGTTATCGATGATACCATGCCTTCCTAATTGCACGGCAGTCATTACCAGATCGATTAGTCGTTGCAGTTCCCTAAATTCAAATAAACTTAGAGTTATAGCTTCCATGTATTCCTGATAATCAAGCGTTTCGTTACCTTTTATTTTTAATGATTCTAATCGTCCCCATACAGTTTCCAAAGAGTGTTTAAGTTTGAGCTGATTTGTATTCAAGATATTAATTTGGACTTGATTGATGTGCAAGGACTTTGTTACAACAAGATTTAGAGTGTCCGTTACATTTTTTAGTGAGGCTAGATTCCCATTAATTATTTCCAAATCATACGCTTTAGCAGTTCCATAGATTGATTTTTGGATTGTTCCTAAAAAGGTAAACATTCCTCTTTCCGGTCTGATGTTTGGCGTGAGATAAGATTTCCTTAGGGGATACATTTCATTTGCCAGGCCCGTCAGAAGGACATGTTTTCCAAATACCGCCTCAACTTCGCGCGAGGCTTCGTAAGTAACATCGCTCGACGCGAGCGCTTTCGGAGTACTTGTTTTGGTTCCGTGGGATTGAGATTCCTTTAATTTAGAGGGGCGGCGCGTCATTTGAAGAATAGGCGCACCCAAGTCTAAAATGACTTCCAAAATATTATTGTGTGACGAGGCACGGGCAAATTCTAAATCTAAAGCGTTCAGGGTGGACTGGGCGAGGGATCGCTGACCAGGATTCCAATGGTCCAGATAGGTATCCCGTATCGTCTGGAGGCGTCCGAGTTTGCTGTGGATGTCGAGTAATGGTTTGGTGAACCCACTTGCGTCAATGGATTGGAATATCTTCCATCTTTCCTGGTACATGTATACTTTGCCCACTTCCTCCTGGAGTAAAGTCCCATTGATAACTGAGACATCGAAGTAGGCGAGGGATAGAATGCTACACCTATAACAAAAGAAACTAAGACTCTATTCCGTGGAGATCCAATCGTTACCCTGAACCCGTTTTAGTTTAATTCTAGGGATTGGATGGTTTTCCCTTGGTCCGGTGTCGTATTCGTAGTACGGTTTGGCATTATTCAGATGGGTCTTCCAATAAGATGCCGTGGAATCATCCACGGTTTTCTTGTAAGTGATATTTCCTTTTTGTTCGTTAATCTCGCCGACGACGAATGGTCCATTCCAAATCCTCTCCAAGGCGTTCTGTCGCGTATGGTTCTTGATCATTACTTCATCTCCCACTTGATATAAAGGAGTTTGTCGTCGTGTTCCTTGGTCCACTTGTTTTTGGTTTTTCTCTCTGGATTTGGTAAGCCAGACCAGAGCTTTCTCGAACCGTTCCTCCCATTTTCGTATCCACAACATTTTCTTACTAATTACGGTTTCCAATCGGTTTTCGCGAAAACCGTCAGGATTGTTGGCTTCATGACAGAACATGAGGTTGTGAGGCGTTTCACCTGTTGATTGATGAACGGAAGTGTTATAGGCACGTGCCATTTCTGTTAAAACCTTGTCCCAAGTGTGTACTCTCTCTTTGCAGGCAGTTCGAATATAGTCTTTCAAGACTCTATGCATTCGTTCTATAGAGCCGTTCGACTGCGGGTGATATGCAGGCGTGGTGATATGTTTGATATTATAGTGTTCGAGAAAGAAATCGGTCTGCTCGTTACAAAACTCCTTTCCCATGTCCGTCAGGATTACTTTGGGGCACCCGAAGTTACCTATCCAGTACTCTGATAGAGCCTTGATAACTTCTGTCGCGGTTTTGTTCGTAAGTGGGGCACATTTAATGAATTGAGTTATTGAATCCTGCATCGTGAGGATATATCGGTGTTTATTCCAAGATTCGACCAGAGGTCCGACGATATCTATTGAAATTTGATCATTAGGTTTTTCAGCAAAGGTTTCGGAAAGAATAGCGGGTGATTTTATTTATATCCTTTCCTTGTTATACATCTGACACGTGGGGCATGCCTGGATAAAGGAATTGAATTCATTCTCCATACGTGACCATACGGCCGTTTCTTTTACTCGGTCAATTGTTTTTGCTAGGCCGAAGTGTCCATTGATGTCGTTGTGAGCGCTGGCCATGATTTCTCTCTGTTGCTGTTTGTTAGGCACATCCTTTCCTGTCAAGCAAAATGATATGTCTGCACCTGAGTCCTGACGTATCCTCTTGAGATCTTCGATGATCGAATTGTTTTCTTCTTTGGTGGTTTTCTCAGGGTCAATCCAGAAGTATATTTTTTCGTACCTTTTCGGATGAATGTAGTTTCTGAGTTTCTCACGTCTATCAGTCTGATTCTTTGGTATAATCAGGGTGTTGTCAGAGGCATCCTTTTCTTTAAGGGTAATCTTCACCCATTTGCCGTCCTCCCCTTTTCGATTTCGGTTGGGAACGAGTTTGATGTGAGATTTTGTTCTGCCTGTTGTGAGTGACAATCTCTCGATGTCAATATGGCGTGCGGCGATATGGTGGACCCACTTGAGATTCCTATCAATGGGTGTGATTTCGTATAGTCCCTTTTCCAATTCGGTGAGTTTTCCGAAGATCTCTTCCTTTGTGCGAAAGACTCTAGACAACTTATCCGCTACTACGTTCCTTTTTCCCGAAACATGTTCTATCAGGAATGAGTATTTCTCCAATCTTAGTCTCCAACGCAGCAGGCGTTGACTGGGGTCTACGCAATTTTTCAGCCATACGAGTGCACGATGATCGGTGCGGATGATGGAGGGTTTATCTGGTGTATTGAGCAAATATACTCTCAGCCTCTTGACGGCCCATACAACAGCAAGCATCTCCTTCTCTGTCGTGCTGTAATTCCTTTCCGCATCATTCAGGGTTCGAGATAAGAAATATATGGGGTGGCCGTCTTGAGATAGTACCGCTCCAATTCCATCGTTTGACGCGTCGGTGGTTACGACGTATTGTTTAGCTGGGTCTGATCTCACAAGTATCGGTGGTGTGACCAACTTTTCTTTCAGGGTTTCGAAGGCTTCTTGGCAGGCTGCTGACCACTCCCATGAGTTGTCCTTTTGTGTTAACTTTGTTCATGGTTTCGCTAACATTGAATAGTTTTGTATGAACTTCCGGTAATACCCCGTAAAACCAAGGAAGGATCGAATCGTCTTAACGTTGACTGGAACGGGTAATTGTTGTATCGCTCTGGTCTTTTCCGGATCTGGTTTGCTCGCTTCGTCAGTGATGACATATCCGAGGTATCTCACTCCAGTCTTCATGAAGGCGCACTTCTCTGGCTGGAGTTTCAGGTTACATTGTCTTAAACGCTGAAATACGGTTCTTACATTTCGATGGTGTTCTTCCTCCGTTTCACCAAAAATTATAACGTCATCAATGTAGACGCAACAGATCTTCTGATTCAATCCTCTCAGCGCATCGTTCATCATGCGTTGGAAGGTCGCAGGAGCGTTCTGTAATCCTAACGGCATTCGTTGGTATTCGAAACGCCCGTCGGGGGTTGAGAAGGCAGTGTTACGTCCAGCATACCACTTCTCTCTATTTTTCCTACTCGCTAACTCTCCCACAGTTCTTACATTAATCTCATGGTCTCTGTCCTGTCCTCTTATCTCTACGTAGTCTCACGCTATTCACTATCGCGCTCACTCATCAAATTCCATTTCCTACTCCTAGCATTGTCACACCTTTACTGCACCCGTACGTTTCACGTCTCGAGGGACACTCCTATTCTAACTCTCAACAACGTCACATCTAGACTTCTTACATAGCTTCATACAGCACACTTCGTTTTTACCGCCATCTGAGCTTCCTCGAAATAAATATATGAGTAATATCTCAAACAAACCCTACGTTATTCAATCCTCATCCTGATTTCCGGTTGACCTAAAACGTAAAAGCGAAGCCAACCAGTTTACTCTTACCGCTCAGGAGTAACTCTACTCACGGACGTAACATTGGTGGCAGCGGTGGCCTTCGCTTTCCGGAAATCCGGAAACAGAGTGTAGATACTGCAAGAAGGCAGGTCATAGTATAGGAGAGTGCAGAACGAGGCAGCGCAACAACACAACTTGCACGCAGTGTGGTCGCAAAGGCCACTCAAACGATAAGTGCCGCTCAAATCGGTCCCAATATCCCCATAATCCAAAAATCCACCAAGGTTCAAGAGTTTTCCAAAATAACACTAACCGTCAACAACAGAACAATCCCAATACCCAATATCGAGCAAGAGACCCGACAAACCAACCTTGAGACCAGTTGCGAAATGAGAGTCAACGCTCACAACAGTATAACACACCAAATCCTTCACGATCAAACTTCAGGGTTAATTACGTAACACAAGACTACCCGAACGAGAATTGCGATGCAGGCGTCCACCCGGAAGTTTCATACGAAGCAAAGCAACATCGCGAATATTCAGGCAACGCGAGCCATTTAAACGAGTTCAGGGACGGCCGCGCGGACGCATCGACCTCCCTCAAACCGGAGCAGCGTCCAAACCAAACGTCAGCTCCGTACAAATAGAATCTGGCCCTCCACAGATTCGAACACAATGCCCGCAGTCTTTGAATGGGTACGTGACACTAATAATAGATACTAGCGCTAATATTAATTTGTTAAAGATCGATAAAATCGACCCAAGAGTCCACGTCACAAAGACGGACATTAGGCAGATTTCAGGGATAACGGAAGAATCCATCAGAACAATAGAAAGTCTCTACATCGAGTTAGCTAACACAAGCCACGAATTCCATCTTGTCGATAACTCCTTCCCTATCATCGAAGACGGTATACTAAATGCAGACTTTTTACTTTCGGAAGAGGCGACGATCTGTTTAAAAAAAAACTACCTTATCTCTCGAGAAACCGGCGTTATTCCCTTTAACAGGCATAGAACCAACACAAAAACACGACCGCGTATCCTCATAACATCTGTTACACAAACACCGAAGGTTCGAATAACCACAGGTGAACTCACACGACAACCCAGCACATTTATAGTTGACACCGGTGCTGATGTAAACATAATTAAACTCGAAGCAATACATCCGCATGTTCCGTGTAAATGACTCGAAGGTCAGATTCACGTTACCAGTGCTATACATGAGCCAATAAAAGTAGTAGGAACAACTAGCATTCGAATCGGTGACAACCTTCATATATTCCATATGGTCGACGATCTGTTTCCGATACAAGAAGACGGAATCTTAGGATCGATATTTTTACGGAACGGAAATGCAACGACATCTTTCGATACAGAAAAAATAATACCGAACAATACTAGCAAACCATTCAAACTCCTCAACGAAGACTACATATTGATACCACCACGAACGGCTCAGGTGATTGCACTCAAAATTGCGAATCCCTCGGTAAAAACGGGATTCATAGAACAGTTGGAAGTAGGCGCTGAAATATTCCTAGGACAGGCCCTGATTACCAACCAACAAGGGTTTGCTCACGTCTATGCAATAAATTCCAACGAATCAGCTGTGTAAATAAGAAGACCAGTCGTAACACTAGAAGAGGTCGATGAACTCGCGAGCACCGCTACGCTCAGTGCAAAAACACACCTAACGCATACAAGTACTGCAAGCAGCGGACAGGTCTTACTAGCACTGGTCTTACACAGAAAAAAAAAGGATCAAGAATCGCGTTCTTCCCACATCCCCAAATTATGATTCGAGACGCCTTGAGATTTTGAAAGAAAACTTACGATTGGACCATTTGAACGACGAAGAAAAACAATCAATAGTTGAACTTGCTATCGAATTCAACCATTTATTTTTCCTCCCAGGTGACACCCTGAAACATACAAACTTAGTCAGCCATACGATCCCTACTACCAATGACGCACCAATTCATACCAAACAATACAGAAACCCAAGAGTACACAAAGACGAAATACAAAAACAAGTGACCAAACTCCTTGATCAGAACATTATCACACATTCTTCATCTCCTTACAATTCTCCGGTCTGGATCATCCCCAAGAAATCAGATGGTAGCGGCGAAAAGAAGTGGCGAATGGTCATTGACTTCCGGAAACTGAACGAAAAAACCATTGGCGACGCTTACCCGCTACCAAATATCGTTGATATCCTAGATCAGCTAGGCTCCGCAAAATATTTCTCAACGTTCGACCTGGCTTCCGGGTTCCACCAAATTCCAATGCATCCCGATCACAGCGCAAAGACCGCTTTTTCGACTCCTCACGGCCATTTCGAGTATACTAGAATGCCATTTGGCTTAAAAAATGAGCCATCCACCTTTCAACGTCTAATAGATCAGGTTCTATCGGAATTACAGGGTACAGATATGTTTGTCTATTTGGATGATATAGTCATTCACTCCCGATCCTTGGAGGAGCACGAAACCAAATTTCGGAAACTCATGAAGAGATTGTCTGATGCAGAACTAACCCTGCAGCCAGATAAATGTGAATTTCTGCGTAAAGAAGTAGCATACCTAGGTCACGTTATCACTCGAAATGGATTGAAACCTAATCCGGAGAAGATATCAGCAATAAAGAACTACCCAGTTCCCAAGAATCCTAAACAGATTAAACAATTTTTAGGCTTGATAGGCTACTACCGAAGATTCATTCCTAACCTTTCAAAAATTGCTAGACCTATTAATAATTTGCTGAAGAAGAATAGCCCTTTCCTATGGACAGCAGAACATCAATTTGTGTTCGAAACACTACGCGATAGTCTGTGTCAAGAACCGATACTGCAGTATCCAGACTTCGAAAAACCCTCCGTCCTAACAACCGACGCTTCAAAGTATGCAATAGGAGCAATACTTAGTCAAGACAAAGATGGCGAAGATTGACCAATCGCGTATGCATCGAGGGTGTTACAAAAGCCCGAAATCAATTACTCGGTGTCCAAAAAAGAATTCTTAGCAGTCGTTTATGCCGTCAAACATTTTCGTCCTTATCTTTACGGTAGAACCTTCA